>NW_027513265.1:114149-235597 GCF_048772815.1 Callospermophilus lateralis | reverse complement strand
CCCACTTGGCTGCCCAATTTTTATTCTTCGAGGTTGAAGCATTCGTTTCCAGTAAGAGTTTGAATTTTTAGGTTTCACTCTATTTTGTCCTTCATAGATAGTTGTGGTTGGAATTCTAAATCAAACACGGTTTGTGCTAGCTCCTTGAAACTTAACCAAATGAAGTAGTTCTAAGTTCTATCTCTATGGTTTGTTTCCTCTTGAAGTACCCCATGCAGAGCCTGGCGAAACACACTTTCGTTTGAAAGGGGTTGCCAAGCTTCCAAAATACTACTAGTTTGCTGAAATCTCAGCAAACATTTTTTCACCAAATCTTGATGATACTTGGTGTAATTATCAGTTCCCTAATCCCACTTGGCTCCCCAATTTTTATTCTTCTAGGTTGAAGCATTTGTTTCCAGTAACACTTTGAATTTTTAGGTTTCACTCTGTTTTCTCCTACATAGATAGCTGTGTTTGGAATTCTAAATCAAACACGGTTTGTGCTAGCTCCTTGAAACTTGACGAAATGAAGTAGTTCTAAGTTCTATCTCTATGGTTTGTTTCCTCTTGAAGTACCCCATGCAGAGACTGGCGAAAAGCACTTTCGTTTGAAAGGGGTTGCCAAGCTTCCAAAAAACTACTAGTTTGCTGAAATCTCAGCAAACATTTTTTCACCAAAGCTTGATGATACTTGGTGGTAATCATCAGTTCACTAAGCCCACTTGGCTGCCCAATTTTCACTCTTCTAGGTTCAAGCGTTCGTTTCCAGTAACACTTTGAATTTTTAGGTTTCACTCGGTTTTCTCCTATATAGATAGCTGTGTTTGGAAATCTAAATCAAACACGGTTTGTGCTAGCTCCTTGAAACTTGACCAAATGAAGTAGTTCTATGTTCTATCGCTATGGTTTGTTTCCTCTTGAATTACCCCATGCAGAGACTGGCGAGAAACACTTTCATTTCAAAGGGGTTGCCAAGCTTCCAAAAAACTACTAGTTTGCTGAAATCTCAGCAAACATTTTTTCACCAAATCTTGATGATACTTGGTGGTAATGATCAGTTCACTAATCCCACTTGGCTGCCCAATTTTTATTCTTCTAGGTTGAGGCATTCGTTTCCAGAAACAGTTTGAATTTTTAGGTTTCACTCTGTTTTCTCCTACATAGATAGCTGTGTTTGGAATTCTAAATAAAACACGGTTTGTGCCAGCTCCTTGAAACTTGACCAAATGAAGTAGTTCTAAGTTCTATTTCTATGGTTTGTTTCCTCTTTAAATACCCCATGGAGAGACTGGAGAAAAACACTTTCGTTTGAAAGGGGTTGCCAAGCTTCCAAAATACTTCAAGTTTGCTGAAATCTATCAAACATTTTTTCACCAAAAATTGATGATACTTGGTGGTAATGATCAGTTCACCAAGCCCTCTTGGCTGCCGAATTTTTATTCTTCTAGGTTGAAGCATTCTTTTCCAGTAACAGTTTGAATTTTTAGGTTTCACTCTGTTTTCTCTTGCATAGATAGCTGTGTTTGGAATTCTAAATCAAACACGGTTTGAGCTAGCTCCTTTAAATTTGACCAAATGCAGTAGTTCTATGTTCTATCTCTATGGTTTGTTTCCTCTTGAAGTACCCCATGCAGAGACTGGCGAAAAACACTTTCGTTTGAAAGGGGTTGCCAAGCTTCCAAAAAACTACTAGTTTGCTGAAATCTCAGCAAACATTTTTTCACCAAATCTTGATGATACTTGGTGTTAATGATCAGTTCACTAAGCCCACTTGGCTGCCCAATTTTCACTCTTCTAGGTTCAATCCTTCGTTTCCAGTAACACTTTGAATTTTTAGGTTTCACTCTGTTTTCTGCTATATAGATAGATGTGTTTGAAACTCTAAATCAAACACGGTTTGTGCTAGCTCCTTGAAACTTGACCAAATGAAGTAGTTCTAAGTTCTATCTCTATGGTTTGTTTCCTCTTGAAGTATCCCATGGAGAGACTGGCGAAAAACACTTTCGTTTGAAAGGGGTTGCCAAGCTTCCAAAAAACTACTACTTTGCTGAAATCTCAGCAAACATTTTTTCACCAAATCTTGATGATACTTGGTGGTAATGATCAGTTCACTAAGCCCACTTGGCTGCCCAATTTTCACTCTTCTAGGTTCAAGCGTTCGTTTCCAGTAACACTTTGAATTTTTAGGTTTCACTCTGTTTTCTCCTACATAGATAGCTGTGTTTGGAATTCTAAATCAAACACGGTTTGTGCTAGCTCCTTGAAACTTGACCAAATGAAGTAGTTCTAAGTTCTATCTCTATGGTTTGTTTCCTCTTGAAGTACCCCATGCAGAGACTGGCGAAAAACACTTTCGTTTGAAAGGGGTTGCCAAGCTTCCAAAAAACTACTAGTTTTCTGAAACCTCAGCAAACATTTTTTCACCAAATCTTGATGATACTTGGTGGTAATGATCAGTTCACTATTCCCAATTGGCTGCCCAATTTTTATTCTTCTAGGTTGAAGCATTCGTTTCCAGTAACAGTTTGAATTTTTAGGTTTCACTCTGTTTTCTCCTACAGAGATAGCTGTGTTTGGAATTCTAAATCAAACACGGTTTGTGCTAGCTCCTTGAAACTTGACCAAATGAAGTAGTTCAAAGTTCTATCTCTAGGGTTTGTTTCCTCTTGAAGTACCCCATGCAGATACTGGCGAGAAACACTTTCGTTTGAAAGGGGTTGCCAAGCTTCCAAAAAAACTACTGGTTTGCTGAAATCTCAGCAAACATTTTTTCAACAAATCTTGATGATACTTGGTGGTAATGATCAGTTCCCTATTCCCACTTGGCTGCCCAATTTTTATTCTTCTGGGTTGAAGCATTCGTTTCCAGTAACAGTTTGAATTGTTAGGTTTCACTCTTTTTTCTCCTACATAGATAGCTGTGTTTGGAATTCTAAATAAAACACGGTTTGTGCTAGCTCCTTGAAACTTGACCAAATGAAGTAGTTCTAAGTTCTATCTCTATGGTTTGTTTCCTCTTGAAGTACCCCATGCAGAGCCTGGTGAAAAACACTTTCGTTTGAAAGCTGTTGCCAAGCTTCCAAAAAGCTACTAGTTTGCTGAAATCTCAGCAAACATTTTTTCACCAAATCTTGATGATACTTGGTGGTAATGATGAGTTCACTAAGCACTCTTGGCTGCCCAATATTCACTCTTCTAGGTTCAAGCGTTCGTTCCCAGTAACACTTTGAATTTTTAGGTTTCACTCTGTTTTCTCCTACTTAGATAGCTGTGTTTGGAATTCTAAATCAAACACGGTTTGTGCTAGCTCCTTGAAACTTGACCAAATGAAGTAGTTCTAAGTTCTATCTCTATGGTTTGTTTCCTCTTGAAGTACCTCATGCAGAGACTGGCGAAAAACACTTTCGTTTGAAAGGGGTTGCCAAGCTTCCAAAAAACTACTAGTTTGCTGAAATCTCAGCAAACATTTTTTCACCAAATCTTGATGATACTTGGTGGTAATGATCAGTTCCCTAAGCCCACTTGGCTGCCCAATTTTCACTCTTCTAGGTTCAAGCGTTCATTTCCAGTAACACTTTGAATTTTTAGGTTTCACTCTGTTTTCTGCTATATAGATAGATGTGTTTGAAACTCTAAATCAAACAGGGTTTGTGGTAGCTCTTTGAAACTTGACCAAATGTAGTAGTTCTAAGTTCTATCTCTATGGTTTGTTTGATCTTGAAGTACCCCATGCAGAGACTTTTGAAAAACACTAGTTTGAAAGGGGTTGCCAAGCTTCCAAAAAACTACTAGTTTGCTGAAATCTCAGCAAACATTTTTTCAACAAATCTTGATGATACTTGGTGGTAATGATCAGTTCCCTATTCCCACTTGGCTGCCCAATTTTTATTCTTCTGGGTTGAAGCATTCGTTTCCAGTAACACTTTGAATTTTTAGGTTTCAATCTGTTTTCTGTTATAGATAGATGTGTTTGAAACTCTAAATCAAAAACGGTTTGTGCTAGCTCCTTGAAACTTGACCAAATGAAGTAGTTCTAAGTTCTATCTCTATGGTTTGTTTCCTCTTGAAGTACCCCTTGCAGAGACTGGCGAAAAGCACTTTCGTTTGAAAGGGGTTGCCAAGCTTCCAAAAAACTACTAGTTTGCCGAAATCTCAGCAAACATTTTTTCACCAAATCTTGATGATACTTGGTGGTAATGATCAGTTCCCTAATCCCACTTGGCTGCCCAATTTTTATTTCTCTGGGTTGAAGCATTCGTTTCCAGTAACAGTTTGAATTTTTAGGTTTCACTCTGTTTTCTCCTACATAGATAGCTATGTTTGGAATTCTAAATCAAAAACGGTTTGTGCTAGCTCCTTGAAACTTGACCAAATGAAGTAGTTCTAAGTTCTATCTCTATGGTTTGTTTCCTCTTGAAGTACCCCATGTAGAGACTGGCGAAAAGCACTTTCGTTTGAAAGGGGTTGCCAAGCTTCCAAAAAGCTACTAGTTTGCTGAAATATCAGCAAACATTTTTTCACCAAATCTTGATGATACTTGGTGGTAATGATCAGTTCACTAAGCATTCTTGGCTGCCCAATATTCACTCTTCTAGGTTCAAGCGTTCGTTCCCAGTAACACTTTGAATTTTTAGGTTTCACTCTGTTTTCTCCTACATAGATAGCTGTGTTTGGAATTCTAAATCAAACACGGTTTGTGCTAGCTCCTTGAAACTTGACCAAATGAAGTAGTTCTAAGTTCTATCTCAATGGTTTGTTTCCTCTTGAAGTACCCCATGCAGAGACTGGCGAAAAACACTTTCGTTTGAAAGGGGTTGACAAGCTTCCAAAAAACTACTAGTTTGCTGAAATCTCAGCAAACATTTTTTCACCAAATCTTGATGATACTTGGTGGTAATGATCAGTTCACTAAGCCCACTTGGCTGCCCAATTTTCACTCTTCTAGGTTCAAGCATTCGTTTCCAGTAACACTTTGAATTTTTAGGTTTCACTCTGTTTTCTGCTATATAGATAGATGTGTTTGAAACTCTAAATCAAACACGGTTTGTGGTAGCTCCTTGAAACTTGACCAAATGAAGTAGTTCTAAGTTCTATCTCTATGGTTTGTTTCCTCTTGAAGTACCCCATGCAGAGACTGGCGAAAAACACTTTCGTTTGAAAGGGGTTGCCAAGCTTCCAATAACTACTAGTTTGCTGAAATCTCAGCAAACATTTTTCACCAAAACTTGATGATACTTGGTGGTAATGATCAGTTCACTAATCCCACTTGGCTGCCCAATTTTTATTCTTCTAGTTTGAAGCATTGTTTTCCAGTAACAGTTTGAATTTTTAGGTTTCACTCTGTTTTCTCCTACATAGATAGCTGTGTTTGGAATTCTAAATCAAACACGGTTTGTGCTAGCTCCTTGAAACTTGACCAAATGAAGAAGTTCTAAGTTCTATCTCTATGCTTTCTTTCCTCTTGAAGTACCCCATGCAGAGACTTGCGAAAAACATTTTCGTTTGAAAGGGGTTGGGAAGCTTCCAAAAAACTACTAGTTTGCTGAAATCTCAGCAAACATTTTTTCAGCAAATCTTGATGATACTTGGTGGTAATGATCAGTTCACTAAGCACTCTTGGCTGCCCAATTTTCACTCTTCTAGGTTCAAGCGTTCGTTTCCAGTAACACTTTCAATTTTTAGGTTTCACTCTGTATTCTCCTACATAGATAGCTGTGTTTGGAATTCTAAATCAAACACGGTTTGTGCTAGCTCCTTGAAACTTGACCAAATGAAGTAGTTCTGAGTTCTATCTCTATGGTTTGTTTCCTCTTGAAGTACCCCATGCAGAGACTGGCGAAATGCACTTTCTTTGAAAGGGGTTGCCAAGCTTCCAAAAAACTACTAGTTTGCTGAAATCTTAGCAAACATTTTTTCACCAAAACTTGATGATACTTGGTGGTAATGATCAGTTCACTAATCTCACTTGGCTGCCCAATTTTTATTCCTCTGGGTTGAAGCATTCATTTCCAGTAACAGTTTGAATTTTTAGGTTTCACTCTGTTTTCTCCTACATAGATAGCTGTGTTTGGAATTCTAAATCAAAAACGGTTTTTGCTAGCTCCTTGAAACTTGACCAAATGAAGTAGTTCTAAGTTCTATCTCTATGGTTTGTTTCCTCTTGAAGTACCCCATGTAGAGACTGGCGAAAAGTACTTTCGTTTGAAAGGGGTTGCCAAGCTTCCAAAAAGCTACTAGTTTGCTGAAATATCAGCAAACATTTTTTCACCAAATCTTGATGATTCTTGGTGGTAATGATCAGTTCACTAAGCACTCTTGGCGGCCTAATATTCACTCTTCTAGGTTCAAGCGTTCGTTTCCAGTAACACTTTGAATTTTTAGGTTTCACTCTGTTTTCTGCTATATAGATAGATGTGTTTGAAACTCTAAATCAAACACGGTTTGTGGTAGCTCCTTGAAACTTGACCAAATGAAGTAGTTCTAAGTTCTATCTCTATGGTTTGTTTCCTCTTGAAGTAACCAATGTAGAGTCTGGCGAAAAACACTTTCGTTGGAAAGGGGTTGCCAAGCTTCCAAAAAACTACTTGTTTGCTGAAATCTCAGCAAACATTTTTTCACTAAATCTTGATGATACTTGGTGGTAAAGATCAGTTCCTTAAGCCCACTTGGCTGCCCAATTTTCACTCTTCTAAGTTCAAGCATTCGTTTCCAGTAACACTTTGAATTTTTAGGTTTCACTCTGTTTTCTGCTATATAGATAGATGTGTTTGAAACTCTAAATCAAACACGGTTTGTGCTAGCTCCTTGAAACTTGAACAAATGAAGTAGTTCTAAGTTCTATCTCTATGGTTTGTTTCCTCTTGAAGTATCCCATGCAGAGACTGGCGAAAAACACTTACGTTTGAAAGGGGTTGCCAAGCTTCCAAAAAACTACTAGTTTGCTGAAATCTCAGCAAACATTTTTTCACCAAATCTTGATGATACTGGGTGGTAATGATCAGTTCAATAAGCCCACTGGGCTGCCCAATTTTCACTCTTCTAGGTTCAAGCGTTCGTTTCCAGTAACACTTTGAATTTTTAGGTTTCACTCTGTTTTCTGCTATATAGATAGATGTGTTTGAAACTCTAAATCAAACACGGTTTGTGGTAGCTCCTTGAAACTTGACCAAATGTAGTAGTTCTAAGTTCTATGTCTATGGTTTGTTTCTTCTTGAAGTACCCCATGCAGAGCCTGGCGAAAAACACTTTCGTTTGAAAGGGGTTGCCAAGCTTCCAAAAAACTACTAGTTTGCTGAAATCTCAGCAAACATTTTTTCACTAAATCTTGATGATACTTGGTGTAATGATCAGTTCACTAATCCCACTTGGCTCCCCAATTTTTATTCTTCTAGGTTGAAGCATTCGTTTCCAGTAACACTTTGAATTTTTAGGTTTCACCTTGTTTTCTCCTACATAGATATCTGTGTTTGGAATTCTAAATCAAACACGGTTTGTGCTAGCTCCTTGAAACTTGACCAAATGAAGTAGTTCTAAGTTCTATCTCTATGGTTTGTTTCCTCTTGAAGTACCCCATGCAGAGACTGGCCAAAAGCACTTTCGTTTGAAAGGTGTTGCCAAGCTTCCAAAAAACTACTAGTTTGCTGAAATCTCAGCAAACATTTTTTCACCAAATCTTGATGATACTTGGTGGTCAATGATCAGTTCACTAAGCACTCTTGGGTGCCCAATTTTCACTCTTCTTGGTTCAAGCGATCGTTTCCAGTAACACTTTGAAATTTTAGGTTTCACTCTGTTTTCTGCTATATAGATAGATGTATTTGAAACTCTAAATCAAACACGGTTTGTGGTAGCTCCTTGACACTTGACCAAATGTAGTATTTCTAAGTTCTATATCAATGGTTTGTTTCCTCTTGAAGTACCCCATGCAGAGACTGGCGAAAATCACTTTCGTTTGAAAGGGGTTGCCAAGCTTCCAAAAAACTACTAGTTTGCTGAAATCTCAGCAAACATTTTTTTCACCAAATCTTGATGATACTTGGTGGTAATGATCAGTTCTCTAATCACACTTGGCTGCCCAATTTTTATTCCTCTGGGTTGAAGCATTCGTTTCCAGTAACAGTTTCAATTTTTAGGTTTCACTCTGTTTTCTCCTACATAGATAGCTGTGTTTGGAATTCTAAATCAAACACGGTTTGTGCTAGATCCTTGAAACTTGACCAAATGAAGTAGTTCTAAGTTCTATCTCTATGGTTTGTTTCCTCTTGAAGTACCCCATGCAGAGACTGGCGAAAAACACTTTCGTTTGAAAGGGGTTGCCAAGCTTCCAAAAAACTACTAGTTTGCTGAAATCTCAGCAAACATTTTTTCACCAAATCTTGATGATACTTGGTGGTAATGATCAGTTCACTAAGCCCACTTGGCTGCCCAATTTTCACTCTTCCAATTTGAAGCGTTCGTTTCCAGTAACACTTTGAATTTTTAGGTTTCACTCTGTTTTCTGCTATATAGATAGATGTGTTTGAAACTCTAAATCAAACACGGTTTGTGGTAGCTCCTTGAAACTTGACCAAATGAAGTAGTTCTAAGTTCTATCTCTATGGTTTGTTTCCTCTTGAAGTACCCCATGCAGAGACTGGCGAAAAACACTTTCGTTTGAAAGGGGTTGCCAAGCTTCCAAAAAACTACTAGTTTGCTGAAATCTCAGCAAACATTTTTTCAACAAATCTTGATGATACTTGGTGGTAATGATCAGTTCCCTATTCCCACTTGGCTGCCCAATTTTTATTCTTCTGGGTTGAAGCATTCGTTTCCAGTAACAGTTTGAATTTTTAGGTTTCACTCTGTTTTCTCCTACATATATAGCTGTGTTTGGAATTCTAAATCAGAAACGGTTTGTGCTAGCTCCTTGAAACTTGACCAAATGAAGTAGTTCTAAGTTCTATCTCTATGGTTTGTTTCCTCTTGAAGTACCCCATGCAGAGCCTGGCAAAAAACACTTTCGTTTGAAAGAGGTTGCCAAGCTTCCAAAAAACTACTAGTTTGCTGAAATCTCAGCAAACATTTTTTCACCAAATCTTGATGATACTTGGTGGTAATGATCAGTTCACTAAGCACTCTTGGCTGCCCAATATTCACTCTTCTAGGTTCAAGCGTTCGTTCCCAGTAACACTTTGAATTTTTAGGTTTCACTCTGTTTTCTCCTACATAGATAGCTGTGTTTGGAATTCTAAATCAAACACGGTTTGTGCTAGCTCCTTGAAACTTGACCAAATGAAGTAGTTCTAAGTTCTATCTCTATGGTTTGTTTCCTCTTGAAGTACCCCATGCAGAGACTGGCGAAAAACACTTTCGTTTGAAAGGGGTTGCCAAGCTTCCAAAAAACTACTAGTTTGCTGAAATCTCAGCAAACATTTTTTCACCAAATCTTGATGATACTTGGTGGTAATGATCAGTTCACTAAGCACTCTTGGCTGCCCAATATTCACTCTTTTAGGTTCAAGCGTTCGTTTCCAGTAACACTTTGAATTTTTAGGTTTCACTCTGTTTTCTGCTATATAGATAGATGTGTTTGAAACTCTAAATCAAACAGGGTTTGTGGTAGCTCTTTGAAACTTGACCAAATGTAGTAGTTCTAAGTTCTATCTCTATGGTTTGTTTCCTCTTGAAGTACCCCATGCAGAGACTGGCGAAAAACACTTTCGTTTGAAAGGGGTTGCCAAGCTTCCAAAAAACTACTAGTTTGCTGAAATCTCAGCAAACATTTTTTCAACAAATCTTGATGATACTTGGTGGTAATGATCAGTTCCCTAATCCCACTTGGCTGCCCAATTTTTATTCCTCTGGGTTGAAGCATTCATTTCCAGTAACAGTTTGAATTTTTAGGTTTCACTCTGTTTTCTCCTACATAGATAGCTGTGTTTGGAATTCTAAATCAAAAACGGTTTTTGCTAGCTCCTTGAAACTTGACCAAATGAAGTAGTTCTAAGTTCTATCTCTATGGTTTGTTTCCTCTTGAAGTACCCCATGTAGAGACTGGCGAAAAGTACTTTCGTTTGAAAGGGGTTGCCAAGCTTCCAAAAAGCTACTAGTTTGCTGAAATATCAGCAAACATTTTTTCACCAAATCTTGATGATTCTTGGTGGTAATGATCAGTTCACTAAGCACTCTTGGCGGCCTAATATTCACTCTTCTAGGTTCAAGCGTTCGTTCCCAGTAACACTTTGAATTTTTTGGTTTCACTCTGTTTTCTCCTACATAGATAACTGTGTTTGGAATTCTAAATAAATCACGGTTTGTGCTAGCTCCTTGAAATTTGACCAAATGAAGTAGTTCTAAGTTCTATCTCTATGGTTTGTTTCCTCTTGAAGTACCCCATGCAGAGACTGGCGAAAAACACTTTCGTTTGAAAGGGGTTGCCAAGCTTCCAAAAAACTACTAGTTTGCTGAAATCTCAGCAAACATTTTTTCACCAAATCTTGATGATACTTGGTGGTAATGATCAGTTCACTAAGCCCACTTGGCTGCCCAATTTTCACTCTTCTAGGTTCAAGGGTTCGTTTCCAGTAACACTTTGAATTTTTAGGTTTCACTCTGTTTTCTGCTATATAGATAGATGTGTTTGAAACTCTAAATCAAACACGGTTTGTGGTAGCTCCTTGAAACTTGACCAAATGAAGTAGTTCTAAGTTCTATCTCTATGGTTTGTTTCCTCTTGAAGTACCCCATGCAGAGACTGGCGAAAAACTCTTTCGTTTGAAAGGGGTTGCCAAGCTTCCAAAAAACTACTAGTTTGCTGAAATCTCAGCAAACATTTTTTCAACAAATCTTGATGATACTTGGTGGTAATGATCAGTTTCCTATTCCCACTTGGCTGCCCAATTTTTATTCTTCTGGGTTGAAGCATTCGTTTCCAGTAACAGTTTGAATTGTTAGGTTTCACTCTTTTTTCTCCTACATAGATAGCTGTGTTTGGAATTCTAAATAAAAAACGGTTTGTGCTAGCTCCTTGAAACTTGACCAAATGAAGTAGTTCTAAGTTCTATCTCTATGGTTTGTTTCCTCTTGAAGTACCCCATGCAGAGCCTGGTGAAAAACACTTTCGTTTGAAAGCTGTTGCCAAGCTTCCAAAAAGCTACTAGTTTGCTGGAATCTCAGCAAACATTTTTTCACCAAATCTTGATGATACTTGGTGGTAATGATGAGTTCACTAAGCACTCTTGGCTGCCCAATATTCACTCTTCTAGGTTCAAGCGTTCGTTCCCAGTAACACTTTGAATTTTTAGGTTTCACTCTGTTTTCTCCTACATAGATAGCTGTGTTTGGAATTCTAAATCAAACACGGTTTGTGCTAGCTCCTTGAAACTTGACCAAATGAAGTAGTTCTAAGTTCTATCTCTATGGTTTGTTTCCTCTTGAAGTACCTCATGCAGAGACTGGCGAAAAACACTTTCGTTTGAAAGGGGTTGCCAAGCTTCCAAAAAACTACTAGTTTGCTGAAATCTCAGCAAACATTTTTTCACCAAATCTTGATGATACTTGGTGGTAATGATCAGTTCACTAAGCCCACTTGGCTGCCCAATTTTCACTCTTCTAGGTTCAAGCGTTCATTTCCAGTAACACTTTGAATTTTTAGGTTTCACTCTGTTTTCTGCTATATAGATAGATGTGTTTGAAACTCTAAATCAAACAGGGTTTGTGGTAGCTCTTTGAAACTTGACCAAATGTAGTAGTTCTAAGTTCTATCTCTATGGTTTGTTTGATCTTGAAGTACCCCATGCAGAGACTGGTGAAAAACACTAGTTTGAAAGGGGTTGCCAAGCTTCCAAAAAACTACTAGTTTGCTGAAATCTCAGCAAACATTTTTGCAACAAATCTTGATGATACTTGGTGGTAATGATCAGTTCCCTATTCCCACTTGGCTGCCCAATTTTTATTCTTCTGGGTTGAAGCATTCGTTTCCAGTAACACTTTGAATTTTTAGGTTTCAATCTGTTTTCTGTTATAGATAGATGTGTTTGAAACTCTAAATCAAAAACGGTTTGTGCTAGCTCCTTGAAACTTGACCAAATGAAGTAGTTCTAAGTTCTATCTCTATGGTTTGTTTCCTCTTGAAGTACCCCTTGCAGAGACTGGCGAAAAGCACTTTCGTTTGAAAGGGGTTGCCAAGCTTCCAAAAAACTACTAGTTTGCCGAAATCTCAGCAAACATTTTTTCACCAAATCTTGATGATACTTGGTGGTAATGATCAGTTCCCTAATCCCACTTGGCTGCCCAATTTTTATTTCTCTGGGTTGAAGCATTCGTTTCCAGTAACAGTTTGAATTTTTAGGTTTCACTCTGTTTTCTCCTACATAGATAGCTATGTTTGGAATTCTAAATCAAAAACGGTTTGTGCTAGCTCCTTGAAACTTGACCAAATGAAGTAGTTCTAAGTTCTATCTCTATGGTTTGTTTCCTCTTGAAGTACCCCATGTAGAGACTGGCGAAAAGCACTTTCGTTTGAAAGGGGTTGCCAAGCTTCCAAAAAGCTACTAGTTTGCTGAAATATCAGCAAACATTTTTTCACCAAATCTTGATGATACTTGGTGGTAATGATCAGTTCACTAAGCATTCTTGGCTGCCCAATATTCACTCTTCTAGGTTCAAGCGTTCGTTCCCAGTAACACTTTGAATTTTTAGGTTTCACTCTGTTTTCTCCTACATAGATAGCTGTGTTTGGAATTCTAAATCAAACACGGTTTGTGCTAGCTCCTTGAAACTTGACCAAATGAAGTAGTTCTAAGTTCTATCTCAATGGTTTGTTTCCTCTTGAAGTACCCCATGCAGAGACTGGCGAAAAACACTTTCGTTTGAAAGGGGTTGACAAGCTTCCAAAAAACTACTAGTTTGCTGAAATCTCAGCAAACATTTTTTCACCAAATCTTGATGATACTTGGTGGTAATGATCAGTTCACTAAGCCCACTTGGCTGCCCAATTTTCACTCTTCTAGGTTCAAGCGTTCGTTTCCAGTAACACTTTGAATTTTTAGGTTTCACTCTGTTTTCTGCTATATAGATAGATGTGTTTGAAACTCTAAATCAAACACGGTTTGTGGTAGCTCCTTGAAACTTGACCAAATGAAGTAGTTCTAAGTTCTATCTCTATGGTTTGTTTCCTCTTGAAGTACCCCATGCAGAGACTGGCGAAAAACACTTTCGTTTGAAAGGGGTTGCCAAGCTTCCAAAAAACTACTAGTTTGCTGAAATCTCAGCAAACATTTTTTCAACATATCTTGATGATACTTGGTGGTAATGATCAGTTCCCTATTCCCACTTGGCTGCCCAATTTTTATTCTTCTGGGTTGAAGCATTCGTTTCCAGTAACAGTTTGAATTTTTAGGTTTCACTCTGTTTTCTCCTACATACATAGCTGTGTTTGGAATTCTAAATCAAAAACGGTTTGTGCTAGCTCCTTGAAACTTGACCAAATGAAGTAGTTCTAAGTTCTATCTCTATGGTTTGTTTCCTCTTGAAGTACCCCATGCAGAGCCTGGCGAAAAACACTTTCGTTTGAAAGGGGTTGCCAAGCTTCCAAAAAGCTACTAGTTTGCTGAAATATCAGCAAACATTTTTTCACCAAATCTTGATGATACTTGGTGGTAATGATCAGTTCACTAAGCACTCTTGGCTGCCCAATATTCACTCTTCTAGGTTCAAGCGTTCGTTCCCAGTAACACTTTGAATTTTTAGGTTTCACTCTGTTTTCTCCTACATAGATAGCTGTGTTTGGAATTCTAAATAAAACACGGTTTGTGCTAGCTCCTTGAAACTTGACCAAATGAAGTAGTTCTAAGTTCTATCTCTATGGTTTGTTTCCTCTTGAAGTACCCCATGCAGAGACTGGCGAAGAACACTTTCGTTTGAAAGGGGTTGCCAAGCTTCCAAAAAACTACTAGTTTGCTGAAATCTCAGCAAATATTTTTTCACCAAATCTTGATGATACTTGGTGGTAATGATCAGTTCACTAAGCCCACTTGGCTGCCCAATTTTCACTCTTCTAGGTTCAAGCGTTCATTTCCAGTAACACTTTGAATTTTTAGGTTTCACTCTGTTTTCTGCTATATAGATAGATGTGTTTGAAACTCTAAATCAAACACGGTTTGTGGTAGCTCCTTGAAACTTGACCAAATGTAGTAGTTCTAAGTTCTATCTCTATGGTTTGTTTCCTCTTGAAGTACCCCATGCAGAGACTGGCGAAAAACACTTTCGTTTGAAAGGGGTTGCCAAGCTTCCAAAAAACTACTAGTTTGCTGAAATCTCAGCAAACATTTTTTCAACAAATCTTGATGATACTTGGTGGTAATGATCAGTTCCCTATTCCCACTTGGCTGCCCAATTTTTATTCTTCTGGGTTGAAGCATTCGTTTCCAGTAACAGTTTGAATTTTTAGGTTTCACTCTGTTTTCTCCTACATATATAGCTGTGTTTGGAATTCTAAATCAAAAACGGTTTGTGCTAGCTCCTTGAAACTTGACCAAATGAAGTAGTTCTAAGTTCTATCTCTATGGTTTGTTTCTTCTTGAAGTACCCCATGCAGAGCCTGGCGAAAAACACTTTCGTTTGAAAGGGGATGCCAAGCTTCCAAAAAACTACAAGTTTGCTGAAATCTCAGCAAACATTTTTTCACCAAATCTTGATGATACTTGGTGGTAATGATCAGTTCAATAATCCCACTTGGCTGCCCAATTTTTATTCTTCTAGGTTGAAGCATTCGTTTCCAGTAACAGTTTGAATTTTTAGGTTTCACTCTGTTTTCTCCTACATAGATAGCTGTGTTTGGAATTCTAAATCAAACACGGTTTGTGCTAGCTCCTTGAAACTTGACCAAATGAAGTAGTTCTAAGTTCTATCTCTATGGTTTGTTTCCTCTTGAAGTACCCCATGCAGAGACTGGCGAAAAACACTTTCGTTGGAAAGGGGTTGCCAAGCTTCCAAAAAACTACTAGTATGCTGAAATCTCAGCAAACATTTTTTCACCAAATCTTGATGATACTTGGTGGTAATGATCAGTTCCCTAATCCCACTTGGCTGCCCAATTTTTATTTCTCTGGGTTGAAGCATTCGTTTCCAGTAACAGTTTGAATTTTTAGGTTTCACTCTGTTTTCTCCTACATAGATAGCTATGTTTGGAATTCTAAATCAAAAACGGTTTGTGCTAGCTCCTTGAAACTTGACCAAATGAAGTAGTTCTAAGTTCTATCTCTATGGTTTGTTTCCTCTTGAAGTACCCCATGTAGAGACTGGCGAAAAGCACTTTCGTTTGAAAGGGTTTGCCAAGCTTCCAAAAAGCTACTAGTTTGCTGAAATATCAGCAAACATTTTTTCACCAAATCTTGATGATACTTGGTGGTAATGATCAGTTCACTAAGCATTCTTGGCTGCCCAATATTCACTCTTCTAGGTTCAAGCGTTCGTTCCCAGTAACACTTTGAATTTTTAGGTTTCACTCTGTTTTCTCCTACATAGATAGCTGTGTTTGGAATTCTAAATCAAACACGGTTTGTGCTAGCTCCTTGAAACTTGACCAAATGAAGTAGTTCTAAGTTCTATCTCAATGGTTTGTTTCCTCTTGAAGTACCCCATGCAGAGACTGGCGAAAAACACTTTCGTTTGAAAGGGGTTGACAAGCTTCCAAAAAACTACTAGTTTGCTGAAATCTCAGCAAACATTTTTTCACCAAATCTTGATGATACTTGGTGGTAATGATCAGTTCACTAAGCCCACTTGGCTGCCCAATTTTCACTCTTCTAGGTTCAAGCGTTCGTTTCCAGTAACACTTTGAATTTTTAGGTTTCACTCTGTTTTCTGCTATATAGATAGATGTGTTTGAAACTCTAAATCAAACACGGTTTGTGGTAGCTCCTTGAAACTTGACCAAATGAAGTAGTTCTAAGTTCTATCTCTATGGTTTGTTTCCTCTTGAAGTACCCCATGCAGAGACTGGCGAAAAACACTTTCGTTTGAAAGGGGTTGCCAAGCTTCCAAAAAACTACTAGTTTGCTGAAATCTCAGCAAACATTTTTTCAACATATCTTGATGATACTTGGTGGTAATGATCAGTTCCCTATTCCCACTTGGCTGCCCAATTTTTATTCTTCTGGGTTGAAGCATTCGTTTCCAGTAACAGTTTGAATTTTTAGGTTTCACTCTGTTTTCTCCTACATACATAGCTGTGTTTGGAATTCTAAATCAAAAACGGTTTGTGCTAGCTCCTTGAAACTTGACCAAATGAAGTAGTTCTAAGTTCTATCTCTATGGTTTGTTTCCTCTTGAAGTACCCCATGCAGAGCCTGGCGAAAAACACTTTCGTTTGAAAGGGGTTGCCAAGCTTCCAAAAAGCTACTAGTTTGCTGAAATATCAGCAAACATTTTTTCACCAAATCTTGATGATACTTGGTGGTAATGATCAGTTCACTAAGCACTCTTGGCTGCCCAATATTCACTCTTCTAGGTTCAAGCGTTCGTTCCCAGTAACACTTTGAATTTTTAGGTTTCACTCTGTTTTCTCCTACATAGATAGCTGTGTTTGGAATTCTAAATAAAACACGGTTTGTGCTAGCTCCTTGAAACTTGACCAAATGAAGTAGTTCTAAGTTCTATCTCTATGGTTTGTTTCCTCTTGAAGTACCCCATGCAGAGACTGGCGAAAAACACTTTCGTTTGAAAGGGGTTGCCAAGCTTCCAAAAAACTACTAGTTTGCTGAAATCTCAGCAAATATTTTTTCACCAAATCTTGATGATACTTGGTGGTAATGATCAGTTCACTAAGCCCACTTGGCTGCCCAATTTTCACTCTTCTAGGTTCAAGCGTTCATTTCCAGTAACACTTTGAATTTTTAGGTTTCACTCTGTTTTCTGCTATATAGATAGATGTGTTTGAAACTCTAAATCAAACACGGTTTGTGGTAGCTCCTTGAAACTTGACCAAATGTAGTAGTTCTAAGTTCTATCTCTATGGTTTGTTTCCTCTTGAAGTACCCCATGCAGAGACTGGCGAAAAACACTTTCGTTTGAAAGGGGTTGCCAAGCTTCCAAAAAACTACTAGTTTGCTGAAATCTCAGCAAACATTTTTTCAACAAATCTTGATGATACTTGGTGGTAATGATCAGTTCCCTATTCCCACTTGGCTGCCCAATTTTTATTCTTCTGGGTTGAAGCATTCGTTTCCAGTAACAGTTTGAATTTTTAGGTTTCACTCTGTTTTCTCCTACATATATAGCTGTGTTTGGAATTCTAAATCAAAAACGGTTTGTGCTAGCTCCTTGAAACTTGACCAAATGAAGTAGTTCTAAGTTCTATCTCTATGGTTTGTTTCTTCTTGAAGTACCCCATGCAGAGCCTGGCGAAAAACACTTTCGTTTGAAAGGGGATGCCAAGCTTCCAAAAAACTACAAGTTTGCTGAAATCTCAGCAAACATTTTTTCACCAAATCTTGATGATACTTGGTGGTAATGATCAGTTCAATAATCCCACTTGGCTGCCCAATTTTTATTCTTCTAGGTTGAAGCATTCGTTTCCAGTAACAGTTTGAATTTTTAGGTTTCACTCTGTTTTCTCCTACATAGATAGCTGTGTTTGGAATTCTAAATCAAACACGGTTTGTGCTAGCTCCTTGAAAATTGACCAAATGAAGTAGTTCTAAGTTCTATCTCTATGGTTTGTTTCCTCTTGAAGTACCCCATGCAGAGACTGGCGAAAAACACTTTCCTTTGAAAGGGGTTGACAAGCTTCCAAAAAAATTCTAGTTTGCTGAAATCTCAGCAAACATTTTTTCACCAAATCTTGATGATACTTGGTGGTAATGATCAGTTCACTAAGCCCACTTGGCTGCCCAATTTTCACTCTTCTAGGTTCAAGCGTTCGTTTCCAGTAACACTTTGAATTTTTAGGTTTCACTCTGTTTTCTGCTATATAGATAGATGTGTTTGAAACTCTAAATCAAACACGGTTTGTGGTAGCTCCTTGAAACTTGACCAAATGAAGTAGTTCTAAGTTCTATCTCTATGGTTTGTTTCCTCTTGAAGTACCCCATGCAGAGACTGGCGAAAAACACTTTCGTTTGAAAGGGGTTGCCAAGCTTCCAAAAAACTACTAGTTTGCTGAAATCTCAGCAAACATTTTTTCAACAAATCTTGATGATACTTGGTGGTAATGATCAGTTTCCTATTCCCACTTGGCTGCCCAATTTTTATTCTTCTGGGTTGAAGCATTCGTTTCCAGTAACAGTTTGAATTTTTAGGTTTCACTCTGTTTTCTCCTACATATATAGCTGTGTTTGGAATTCTAAATCAAAAACGGTTTGTGCTAGCTCCTTGAAACTTGACCAAATGAAGTAGTTCTAAGTTCTATCTCTATGGTTTGTTTCCTCTTGAAGTACCCCATGCAGAGCCTGGCGAAAAACACTTTCGTTTGAAAGGGGTTGCCAAGCTTCCAAAAAACTACAAGTTTGCTGAAATCTCAGCAAACATTTTTTCACCAAATCTTGATGATACTTGGTGGTAATGATCAGTTCAATAATCCCACTTGGCTGCCCAATTTTTATTCTTCTAGGTTGAAGCATTCGTTTCCAGTAACAGTTTGAATTTTTAGGTTTCACTCTGTTTTCTCCAACATAGATAGCTGTGTTTGGAATTCTAAATCAAACCCGTTTTTTGCTAGCTCCTTGAAACTTGACCAAATGAAGTAGTTCTAAGTTCTATCTCTATGGTTTGTTTCCTCTTGAAGTAGCCCATGCAGAGACTGGCGAAAAACACTTTCATTTGAATGGGGTTGCCAAGCTTCCAAAAAACTACTTGTTTGCTGAAATGTCAGCAAACATTTTTTCACCAAATCTTGATGATACTTGGTGGTAATGATCAGTTCACTAAGCCCACTTGGCTGCCCAATTTTCACTCTCTAGGTTCAAGCGTTCTTTTCCAGTAACACTTTGAATTTTTAGGTTTCACTCTGTTTTCTGCTATATAGATAGATGTGTTTGAAACTCTAAATCAAACACGGTTTGTGGTAGCTCCTTGAAACTTGACCAAATGTAGAAGTTCTAAGTTCTATCTCTATGGTTTGTTTCCTCTTGAAGTACACCATGCAGAGACTGGCGAAAAACACTTTTGTTTGAAAGGGGTTGCCAAGCTTCCAAAAAACTACTAGTTTGCTGAAATCTCAGCAAACATTTTTTCAACAAATCTTGATGATACTTGGTGGTAATGATCAGTTCCCTATTCCCACTTGGCTGCCCAATTTTTATTCTTCTGGGTTGAAGCATTCGTTTCCAGTAACAGTTTGAATTTTTAGGTTTCACTCTGTTTTCTCCTACATATATAGCTGTGTTTGGAATTCTAAATCAAAAACGGTTTGTGGAAGCTCCTTGACACTTGACCAAATGTAGTAGTTCTAAGTTCTATCTCTATGGTTTGTTTCCTCTTGAAGTACCCCATGCAGAGACTGGTGAAAAACACTTTCGTTTGAAAGGGGTTGCCAAGCTTCCAAAAAACTACTAGTTTGCTGAAATCTCAGCAAACATTTTTTCACCAAATCTTGATGATACTTGGTGGTAATGATCAGTTCCCTAATCCCACTTGGCTGCCCAATTTTTATTCCTCTGGGTTGAAGCATTCGTTTCCAGTAACAGTTTGAATTTTTAGGTTTCACTCTGTTTTCTCCTACATAGATAGCTGTGTTTGGAATTCTAAATCAAAAACGGTTTGTGCTAGCTCCTTGAAACTTGACCAAATGAAGTAGTTCCAAGTTCTATCTCTATGGTTTGTTTCCTCTTGAAGTACCCCATGCAGAGCCTGGCGAAAAACACTTTCGTTTGAAAGGGGTTGCCAAGCTTCCAAAAAGCTACTAGTTTGCTGAAATATCAGCAAACATTTTTCACCAAATCTTGATGATACTTGGTGGTAATGATCAGTTCACTAAGCACTCTTGGCTGCCCAATATTCACTCTTCTAGGTTCAGGCGTTCGTTCCCAGTAACACTTTGAATTTTTAGGTTTCACTCTGTTTTCTCCTACATAGATAGCTGTGTTTGGAATTCTAAATAAAACACGGTTTGTGCTAGCTCCTTGAAACTTGACCAAATGAAGTAGTTCTAAGTTCTATCTCTATGGTTTGTTTCCTCTTGAAGTACCCCATGCAGAGACTGGCGAAAAACACTTTCGTTTGAAAGGGGTTGCCAAGCTTCCAAAAAACTACTAGTTTGCTGAAATCTCAGCAAACATTTTTTCACCAAATCTTGATGATACTTGGTGGTAATGATCAGTTCACTAAGCCCACTTGGCTGCCCAATTTTCACTCTTCTAGGTTCAAGCGTTCATTTCCAGTAACACTTTGAATTTTTAGGTTTCACTCTGTTTTCTGCTATATAGATAGATGTGTTTGAAACTCTAAATCAAACACGGTTTGTGGTAGCTCCTTGAAACTTGACCAAATGTAGTAGTTCTAAGTTCTATCTCTATGGTTTGTTTCCTCTTGAAGTACCCCATGCAGAGACTGGCGAAAAACACTTTCGTTTGAAAGGGGTTGCCAAGCTTCCAAAAAACTACTAGTTTGCTGAAATCTCAGCAAACATTTTTTCAACAAATCTTGATGATACTTGGTGGTAGTGATCAGTTCCCTATTCCCACTTGGCTGCCCAATTTTTATTCTTCTGGGTTGAAACATTCGTTTCCAGTAACAGTTTGAATTTTTAGGTTTCACTCTGTTTTCTCCTACATATATAGCTGTGTTTGGAATTCTAAATCAAAAACGGTTTGTGCTAGCTCCTTGAAACTTGACCAAATGAAGTAGTTCTAAGTTCTATCTCTATGGTTTGTTTCTTCTTGAAGTACCCCATGCAGAGCCTGGCGAAAAACACTTTCGTTTGAAAGGGGATGCCAAGCTTCCAAAAAACTACAAGTTTGCTGAAATCTCAGCAAACATTTTTTCACCAAATCTTGATGATACTTGGTGGTAATGATCAGTTCAATAATCCCACTTGGCTGCCCAATTTTTATTCTTCTAGGTTGAAGCATTCGTTTCCAGTAACAGTTTGAATTTTTAGGTTTCACTCTGTTTTCTCCTACATAGATAGCTGTGTTTGGAATTCTAAATCAAACACGGTTTGTGCTAGCTCCTTGAAACTTGACCAAATGAAGTAGTTCTAAGTTCTATCTCTATGGTTTGTTTCCTCTTGAAGTACCCCATGCAGAGACTGGCGAAAAACACTTTCGTTTGAAAGGGGTTGACAAGCTTCCAAAAAAATTCTAGTTTGCTGAAATCTCAGCAAACATTTTTTCACCAAATCTTGATGATACTTGGTGGTAATGATCAGTTCACTAAGCCCACTTGGCTGCACAATTTTCACTCTTCTAGGTTCAAGCGTTCGTTTCCAGTAACACTTTGAATTTTTAGGTTTCACTCTGTTTTCTGCTATATAGATAGATGTGTTTGAAACTCTAAATCAAACACGGTTTGTGGTAGCTCCTTGAAACTTGACCAAATGAAGTAGTTCTAAGTTCTATCTCTATGGTTTGTTTCCTCTTGAAGTACCCCATGCAGAGACTGGCGAAAAACACTTTCGTTTGAAAGGGGTTGCCAAGCTTCCAAAAAACTACTAGTTTGCTGAAATCTCAGCAAACATTTTTTCAACAAATCTTGATGGTACTTGGTGGTAATGATCAGTTTCCTATTCCCACTTGGCTGCCCAATTTTTATTCTTCTGGGTTGAAGCATTCGTTTCCAGTAACAGTTTGAATTTTTAGGTTTCACTCTGTTTTCTCCTACATATATAGCTGTGTTTGGAATTCTAAATCAAAAACGGTTTGTGCTAGCTCCTTGAAACTTGACCAAATGAAGTAGTTCTAAGTTCTATCTCTATGGTTTGTTTCCTCTTGAAGTACCCCATGCAGAGCCTGGCGAAAAACACTTTCGTTTGAAAGGGGTTGCCAAGCTTCCAAAAAACTACTTGTTTGCTGAAATGTCAGCAAACATTTTTTCACCAAATCTTGATGATACTTGGTGGTAATGATCAGTTCACTTAGCCCACTTGGCTGCCCAATTTTCACTCTCTAGGTTCAAGCGTTCTTTTCCAGTAACACTTTGAATTTTTAGGTTTCACTCTGTTTTCTGCTATATAGATAGATGTGTTTGAAACTGTAAATCAAACACGGTTTGTGGTAGCTCCTTGAAACTTGACCAAATGTAGTAGTTCTAAGTTCTATCTCTATGGTTTGTTTCCTCTTGAAGTACACCATGCAGAGACTGGCGAAAAACACTTTCGTTTGAAAGGGGTTGCCAAGCTTCCAAAAAACTACTAGTTTGCTGAAATCTCAGCAAACATTTTTTCAACAAATCTTGATGATACTTGGTGGTAATGATCAGTTCCCTATTCCCACTTGGCTGCCCAATTTTTATTCTTCTGGGTTGAAGCATTCGTTTCCAGTAACAGTTTGAATTTTTAGGTTTCACTCTGTTTTCTCCTACATATATAGCTGTGTTTGGAATTCTAAATCAAAAACGGTTTGTGGAAGCTCCTTGACACTTGACCAAATGTAGTAGTTCTAAGTTCTATCTCTATGGTTTGTTTCCTCTTGAAGTACCCCATGCAGAGACTGGCGAAAAACACTTTCGTTTGAAAGGGGTTGCCAAGCTTCCAAAAAACTACTAGTTTGCTGAAATCTCAGCAAACATTTTTTCACCAAATCTTGATGATACTTGGTGGTAATGATCAGTTCCCTAATCCCACTTGGCTGCCCAATTTTTATTCCTCTGGGTTGAAGCATTCGTTTCCAGTAACAGTTTGAATTTTTAGGTTTCACTCTGTTTTCTCCTACATAGATAGCTGTGTTTGGAATTCTAAATCAAAAACGGTTTGTGCTAGCTCCTTGAAACTTGACCAAATGAAGTAGTTCTAAGTTCTATCTCTATGGTTTGTTTCCTCTTGAAGTACCCCATGTAGAGACTGGCGACAAGCACTTTCGTTTGAAAGGGGTTGCCAAGCTTGGAAAAAGCTACTAGTTTGCTGAAATATCAGCAAACATTTTTTCACCAAATCTTGATGATACTTGGTGGTAATGATCAGTTCACTAAGCACTCTTGGCTGCCCAATATTCACTCTTCTAGGTTCAAGCGTTCGTTCCCAGTAACACTTTGAATTTTTAGGTTTCACTCTGTTTTCACCTACATAGATAGCTGTGTTTGGAATTCTAAATCAAACACGGTTTGTGCTAGCTCCTTGAAACGTGACCAAATGAAGTAGTTCTAAGTTCTATCTCTATGGTTTGTTTCCTCTTGAAGTACCCCATGCAGAGACTGGCGAAAAACACTTTCATTTGAAAGGGGTTGCCAAGCTTCCAAAAAACTACTAGTTTGCTGAAATCTCAGCAAACATTTTTTCACCAAATCTTGATGATACTTGGTGGTAATGATAAGTTCAATAAGCCCACTTGGCTGCCCAATTTTCACTCTTCTAGGTTCAAGCGTTCGTTTCCAGTAACACTTTGAATTTTTAGGTTTCACTCTGTTTTCTCCTACATAGATACCTGTGTTAGGAATTCTAAATCAAACACGGTTTGTGCTAGCTCCTTGAAACTTGACAAAATGAAGTAGTTCTAAGTTCTATCTCTATGGTTTGTTTCCTCTTGAAATACCCCATGCAGAGACTGGCGAAAAACAGTTTCCTTGAAAGGGCTTGCCAAGCTTCCAAAAAACTACTAGTTTGCTGAAATCTCAGCAAACATTTTTTCACCAAATCTTGATTATACTTGGTGGTAATGATCAGTTCACTAAGCCCTAATCGGTGCCCAATTTTCACTCTTCTAGGTTCAAGCGTTCGTTTCCAGTAACACTTTGAATTTTTAGGTTTCACACTGTTTTCTGCTATATAGATAGATGTGTTTGAAACTCTAAATCAAACTCGGTTTGTGCTACCTCCTTGAAACTTGACCAAATGAAGTAGTTCTAGTTCTATCTCTATGGTTTGTTTCCTCTTGAAGTATCCCATGCAGAGACTGGCGAAAAACACTTTCGTTTGAAAGGGGTTGCCAAGCTTCCAGAAAACTACTAGTTTGCTGAAATCTCAGCAAATATTTTTTCACCAAATCTCGATGATACTTTGTGGTAATGATCAGTTCAATAAGCCCACTTGGCTGCCCAATTTTCACTCTTCTAGGTTCAAGGGTTCGTTTCCAGTAACACTTTGAATTTTTAGGTTTCACTCTGTTTTCTCCTACATAGATAGCTGTGTTTGGAATTCTAAATGAAACACGGTTTGTGCTAGCTCCTTGAAACTTCACAAAATGAATAAGTTCTAAGTTCTATCTCTATGGTTTGTTTCCTCTTGAAGTACCCCATGCAGAGACTGGCGAAAAACACTTTCTTTTGAAAGGGGTTGAAAAGCTTCCAAAAAACTACTAGTTTGCTGAAATCTCAGCAAACATTTTTTCACCAAATCTTGATGATACTTGGTGGTAATGATCAGTTCACTAAGCCCACTTGGCTGGCCAATTTTCACTCTTCTAGGTTCATGCGTTCGTTTCCAGTAACACTTTGAATTTTTAGGTTTCACTCTGTTTTCTGCTATATAGATAGCTGTGTTTGAAACTCTAAATCAAACACGGTTTGTGCTAGCTCCTTGAAACTTGACCAAATGAAGTAGTTCTAAGTTCTCTCTCTATGGTTTGTTTCCTCTTGAAGTACCCCATGCAGAGACTGGCGAAAAGCATTTTCGTTTGAAAGGGGTTGCCAAGCTTCCAAAAAACTACTAGTTTGCTGAAATCTCAGCAAACACTTTTTCACCAAATCTTGATGATACTTGGTGGTAATGATCAGTTCCCTAATCCTACTTGGCTGCCCAATTTTTATTCTTCTACGTTGAAGCATTCGTTTCCAGTAACAGTTTGAATTTTTAGGTTTTACTCTGTTTTCTCCTACAGAGATAGCTGTGTTTGGAATTCTAAATCAAACACGGTTTTTGCTAGCTCCTTGAAACTTGACAAAATGAAGTAGTTCTAAGTTCTATCTCTATGGTTTGTTTCCTCTTGAAGTACCCCATGCAGAGACTGGCGAAAAACACTTTTGTTTGAAAGGGGTTGCCAAGCTTCCAAAAAAACTACTAGTTTGCTGAAATCTCAGCAAACATTTTTTCAAGAAATCTTGATGATACTTGGTGGTAAAGATCAGTTCACTAATCCCACTTGGCTGCCCAATTTTCACTCTTCTAGGTTCAAGCGTTCGTTTCCAGTAACACTTTGAATTTTTAGGTTTCACTCGGTTTTCTGCTATATAGATAGATGTGTTTGAAACTCTAAATCAAACACGGTTTGTGCTAGCTCCTTGAAACTTGACCAAATGAAGTAGTTCTAAGTTCTATCTCTATGGTTTGGTTCCTCTTGAAGTACCCCATGCAGAGACTGGCGAAAAGCACTTTCGTTTGAAAGGGGTTGCCAAGATTCCAAAAAACTACTAGTTTGCTGAAATCTCAGCAAACATTTTTTCACCAAATCTTGATGATACTTGGTGGTAATGATCAGTTCACTAAGCACTCTTGGCTGCCCAATTTTCACTCTTTTAGGTTCAAGCGTTCGTTCCCAGTAACACTTTGAATTTTTAGGTTTCACTCTGTTTTCTCCTACATAGATAGCTGTGTTAGGAATTCTAAATCAAACACGGTTTGTGCTAGCTCCTTGAAACTTGACAAAATGAAGTAGTTCTAAGTTCTATCTCTATGGTTTCTTTCCTCTTGAAGTACCCCATGCAGAGACTGGCGAAAAACAGTTTCCTTGAAAGGGGTTGCCAAGCTTCCAAAAAACTACTAGTTTGCTGAAATCTCAGCAAATATTTTTTCACCAAATCTTGATGATACTTGGTGGTAATGATGAGTTCACTAAGCCCACTTGGCTGCCCAATTTTCACTCTTCTAGGTTCAAGCGTTCGTTTCCAGTAACACTTTGAATTTTTAGATTTCACTCTGTTTTCTGCTATATAGATAGATGTGTTTGAAACTCTAAATCAAACACGGTTTGTGCTAGCTCCTTGAAACTTGACCAAATGAAGTAGTTCTAAGTTCTATCTCTATGGTTTGTTTCCTCTTGAAGTACCCCATGCCGAGACTGCCGGAAAAACACTTTAGTTTGAAAGGGGTTGCCAAGCTTCCAAAAAACTACTAGTTTGCTGAAATCTCAGCAAACATTTTTTCACCAAATCTTGATGATACTTGGTGGTAATGATCAGTTCACTAAGCCCACTTGGCTGCCCAATTTTCACTCTTCTACGTTCAAGCGTTCGTTTCCAGTAACACTTAGAATTTTTAGGTTTCACACTGTTTTCTGCTATATAGATAGATGTGTTTGAAACTCTAAATCAAACACGGTTTGTGCTAGCTCCTTGAAACTAGATCAAATGAAGTAGTTCTAGTTCTGTCTCTATGGTTTGTTTCCTCTTGAAGTATCCCATGCAGAGACTGGCGAAAAACACTTTCGTTTGAAAGGGGTTGCCAAGCTTCCAGAAAACTACTAGTTTGCTGAAATCTCAGCAAATATTTTTTCACCAAATCTCGATGATACTTTGTGGTAATGATCAGTTCAATAAGCCCACTTGGCTGCCCAATTTTCACTCTTCTAGGTTCAAGGGTTCGTTTCCAGTAACACTTTGAATTTTTAGGTTTCACTCTGTTTTCTCCTACATAGATAGCTGTGTTTGGAATTCTAAATGAAACACGGTTTGTGCTAGCTCCTTGAAACTTCACAAAATGAATAAGTTCTAAGTTCTATCTCTATGGTTTGTTTCCTCTTGAAGTACCCCATGCAGAGACTGGCGAAAAACACTTTCTTTTGAAAGGGGTTGCCAAGCTTCCAAAAAACTACTAGTTTGCTGAAATCTCAGCAAACATTTTTTCACCAAATCTTGATGATACTTGGTGGTAATGGTCAGTTCACTAAGCCCACTTGGCTGCCCAATTTTCACTCTTCTAGGTTCATGCGTTCGTTTCCAGTAACACTTTGAATTTTTAGGTTTCACTCTGTTTTCTGCTATATAGATAGCTGTGTTTGAAACTCTAAATCAAACACGGTTTGTGCTAGCTCCTTGAAACTTGACCAAATGAAGTAGTTCTAAGTTCTATCTCTATGGTTTGTTTCCTCTTGAAGTACCCCATGCAGAGACTGGCGAAAAGCACTTTCGTTTGAAAGGGGTTGCCAAGCTTCCAAAAAACTACTAGTTTGCTGAAATCTCAGCAAACACTTTTTCACCAAATCTTGATGATACTTGGTGGTAATGATCAGTTCCCTAATATCACTTGGCTGCCCAATTTTTATTCTTCTACGTTGAAGCATTCGTTTCCAGTAACAGTTTGAATTTTTAGGTTTTACTCTGTTTTCTCCTACAGAGATAGCTGTGTTTGGAATTCTAAATCAAGCACGGTTTTTGCTAGCTCCTTGAAACTTGACCAAATGTAGTAGTTCTAAGTTCTATCTCAATGGTTTGTTTCCTCTTGAAGTACCCCATGCAGAGACTGGCGAAAAACACTTTTCTTTGAAAGGCGTTGCCAAGCTTCCAAAAAAACTACTAGTTTGCTGAAATCTCAGCAAACATTTTTTCAACAAATCTTGATGATACTTTTTGGTAATGATCAGTTCACTAAGCCCACTTGGCTGCCCAATATTCACTCTTCTAGGTTCAAGCGTTCGTTTCCAGTAACACTTTGAATTTTTAGGTTTCACTCTGTTTTCTGCTATATAGATAGATGTTTTTGAAACTCTAAATCAAACACGGTTTGTGCTAGCTCCTTGAAACATGACCAAATGAAGTAGTTCTAAGTTCTATCTCTATGGTTTTTTTCCTCTTGAAGTACCACATGCAGAGACTGGCGAAAAACACTTTCGTTTGAAAGGGGTTGCCAAGCTTATAAAAAAGTACTAGTTTGCTGAAATCTCAGCAAACATTTTTTCGCCAAATCTTGATGATACTCGGTGGTAATGATCAGTTCACAAATCACACTTGGCTGCCCAATTTTTATTCTTCTAGGTTGAAGCATTCGTTTCCAGTAACAGTTTGGATTTTTAGGATACACTCTGTTTTCTCCTACATAGATAGCTGTGTTTGGAATTCTAAATCAAACACGGTTTGTGCTAGCTCCTTGAAACTTGACCAAATGAAGTAGTTCTAAGTTCTATCTCTATGGTTTGTTTCCTCTTGAAGTACCCCATGCAGAGACTGGCGAAAAACACTTTCGTTTGAAAGGGGTTGCCAAGCTTCCAAAAAACTACTAGTTTGCTGAAATCTCAGCAAACATTTTTTCACCAAATCTTGATGATACTTGGTGATAATGATCAGTTCACTAAGCCCTCTAGGCTGCCCAATTTTCACTCTTCTAGGTTCAAGCGTTCGTTTCCAGTAACACTTTGAATTTTTAGGTTTCACTCTGTTTTCTGCTATATAGATAGATGTGTTTGAAACTCTAAATCAAACACGGTTTGTGCTAGCTCCTTGAAACTTGTCCAAATGAAGTAGTTCTAAGTTCTATCTCTATGGTTTGTTTCCTCTTGAAGTACCCCATGCAGAGACTGGCGAAAAACACTTTCGTTTGAAAGGGGTTCCCAAGCTTCCAAAAAACTACTAGTTTGCTGAAATCTCAGCAAACATTTTTTCACCAATTCTTGATGATACTTGGTGGTAATATCAGTTCACTAAGCCTACTTGGCTGCCCAATTTTCACTCTTCTAGGTTCAAGCGTTCGTTTCCAGTAACACTTTGAATTTTTAGGTTTCACTCTGTTTTCTGCTATATAGATAGATGTGTTTGAAACTCTAAATCAAACACGGTTTGTGCTAGCTCCTTGAAACTTGACCAAATGTAGTAGTTCTAAGTTCTATCTCTATGGTTTGTTTCCTCTTGAAGTACCCCATGCAGAGACTGGCGAAAAACACTCTCGTTTGAAAGGGGTTGCCAAGCTTCCAAAAAACTTCTAGATTGCTGAAATCTCAGCAAATATTTTTTCACCAAATCTTGATGATACTTGCTGGTAATGATCAGTTCACTAAGCCCTCTAGGCTGCCCAATTTTCACTCTTCTAGGTTCAAGCGTTCGTTTCCAGTAACACTTTGAATTTTTGGTTTCACTCTGTTTTCTGCTATATAGATAGATGTGTTTGAAACTCTAAATCAAACACGGTTTGTGCTAGCTCCTTGAAACTTGTCCAAATGAAGTAGTTCTAAGTTCTATCTCTATGGTTTGTTTCCTCTTGAAGTACCCCATGCAGAGACAAGCGAAAAACACTTTCGTTTGAAAGGGGTTGCCAAGCTTCCAAAAAACTACTAGTTTGCTGAAATCTCAGCAAACATTTTTTCACCAAATCTTGATGATACTTGGTGGTAATGATCAGTTCACGAATCCCACTTGCCTGCCCAATTTTTATTCTTCTAGGTTGAAGCATTCGTTTCCAGTAAAAGTTTGAATTTTTAGGTTTCACTCTGTTTTCTCCTACATAGATAGCTGTGTTTGGAATTCTAAATCAAACACGGTTTTTGCTAGCTCCTTGAAACTTGACCAAATGAAGTAGTTCTAAGTTCTATCTCTATGGTTTGTTTCCTCTTGAAGTATCCCATGCAGAGCGTGGCGAAAAACACTTTCTTTTGAAAGGGGTTGCCAAGCTTCCAAAAAACTACTAGTTTGCTGAAATCTCAGCAAACATTTTTTCACCAAATCTTGATGATACTTGGTGGTAATGATCAGTTCACTAATCCCACTTGGCTCCCCAATTTTTATTTTTCTAGGTTGAATCATTCGTTTCCAGTAACAGTTTGAATTTTTAGGTTTCACTCTGTTTTCTCCTACATAGATAGCTGTGTTTGGAATTCTAAATCAAACACGGTTTGTGCTAGCTCCTTGAAACTTGACCAAATGAAGTAGTTCTAAGTTCTATCTCTATGGTTTGTTTCCTCTTGAAGTACCCCATGCAGAGACTGGCGAAAAGCACTTTCGCTTGAAAGGGGTTGCCCAGCTTCCAAAAAACTACTAATTTGCTGAAATCTCAGCAAACATTTTTTCACCAAATCTTGATGATACTTGGTGGTAATGATCAGTTCCCTAATCCCACTTGGCTGCCCAATTTTTATTCTTCTACGTTGAAGCATTCGTTTCCAGTAACAGTTTTAAGTTTTAGGTTTCACTCTGTTTTCTCCTACATAGATAGCTGTGTTTGGAATTCTAAATCAAACACCGTTAGTGCTAGCTCCTTGAATCTTGACCAAATGAAGTAGTTCTAAGTTCTGTCTCTATGGTTTGTTTCCTCTTGAAGTACCCCATGCAGAGACTGGCGAAAAGCACTTTCGTTAGAAAGGGGTTGCCAAATTTCCAAAAAACTACTAGTTTGCTGAAATCCCAGCAAACATTTTTTCACCAAATCTTGATGATACTTGTTGGTAATCATCAGTTCACTAAGCCCACTTGGCTGCCCAATTTTCACTCTTCTAGGTTCAAGCGTTCGTTTCCAGTAACACTTTGAATTTTTAGGTTTCACTCTGTTTTCTCCTACATAGATAGCTGTGTTTGGAATTCTAAATCAAACACGGTTTGTGCTAGCTCCTTGAAACTTGACCAAATGAAGTAGTTCTAAGTTCTATCTCTATGGTTTGTTTCCTCTTGAAGTACCCCATGCAGAGATTGGCGAAAAACACTTTCGTTTGAAAGGGGTTTCCCAGCTTCCAAAAAACTTCTAGTTTTCTGAAATCTCAGCAAACATTTTTTCACCAAATCTTGATCATACTTGGTGATAATGATCAGTTCACTAATCCCACTTGGCTGCCCAATTTTTACTCTTCTAGGTTGAAGCATTCGTTTCCGGTAACAGTTTGGATTTTTAGGATACACTCTGTTTTCTCCTACATAGATAGCTGTGTTTGGAATTCTAAATCAAACACGGTTTGTGCTAGCTCCTTGAAACTTGACCAAATGAAGTAGTTCTAAGTTCTATCTCTATGGTTTGTTTCCTCTTGAAGTACCCCATGCAGAGACTGGCGAAAAACACTTTCGTTTGAAAGGGGTTGCCAAGCTTCCAAAAAACTACTAGTTTGCTGAAATCTCAGCAAACATTTTTTCACCAAATCTTGATGATACTTGGTGATAATGATCAGTTCACTAAGCCCTCTAGGCTGCCCAATTTTCACTCTTCTAGGTTCAAGCGTTCGTTTCCAGTAACACTTTGAATTTTTAGGTTTCACTCTGTTTTCTGCTATATAGATAGATGTGTTTGAAACTCTAAATCAAACACGGTTTGTGCTAGCTCCTTGAAACTTGTCCAAATGAAGTAGTTCTAAGTTCTATCTCTACGGTTTGTTTCCTCTTGAAGTACCCCATGCAGAGACTGGCGAAAAACACTTTCGTTTGAAAGGGGTTCCCAAGCTTCCAAAAAACTACTAGTTTGCTGAAATCTCAGCAAACATTTTTTCACCAATTCTTGATGATACTTGGTGGTAATATCAGTTCACTAAGCCTACTTGGCTGCCCAATTTTCACTCTTCTAGGTTCAAGCGTTCGTTTCCAGTAACACTTTGAATTTTTAGGTTTCACTCTGTTTTCTGCTATATAGATAGATGTGTTTGAAACTCTAAATCAAACACGGTTTGTGCTAGCTCCTTGAAACTTGACCAAATGTAGTAGTTCTAAGTTCTATCTCTATGGTTTGTTTCCTCTTGAAGTACCCCATGCAGAGACTGGCGAAAAACACTCTCGTTTGAAAGGGGTTGCCAAGCTTCCAAAAAACTTCTAGATTGCTGAAATCTCAGCAAATATTTTTTCACCAAATCTTGATGATACTTGCTGGTAATGATCAGTTCACTAAGCACTCTAGCCTGCCCAATTTTCACTCTTCTAGGTTCAAGCGTTCGTTTCCAGTAACACTTTGAATTTTTAGGTTTCACTCTGTTTTCTGCTATATAGATAGATGTGTTTGAAACTCTAAATCAAACACGGTTTGTGCTAGCTCCTTGAAACTTGTCCAAATGAAGTAGTTCTAAGTTCTATCTCTATGGTTTGTTTCCTCTTGAAGTACCCCATGCAGAGACTGGCGAAAAACACTTTCGTTTGAAAGGGGTTGCCAAGCTTCCAAAAAACTACTAGTTTGCTGAAATCTCAGCAAACATTTTTTCACCAAATCTTGATGATACTTGGTGGTAATGATCAGTTCACGAATCCCACTTGCCTGCCCAATTTTTATTCTTCTAGGTTGAAGCATTCGTTTCCAGTAAAAGTTTGAATTTTTAGGTTTCACTCTGTTTTCTCCTACATAGATAGCTGTGTTTGGAATTCTAAATCAAACACGGTTTTTGCTAGCTCCTTGAAACTTGACCAAATGAAGTAGTTCTAAGTTCTATCTCTATGGTTTGTTTCCTCTTGAAGTATCCCATGCAGAGCGTGGCGAAAAACACTTTCTTTTGAAAGGGGTTGCCAAGCTTCCAAAAAACTACTAGTTTGCTGAAATCTCAGCAAACATTTTTTCACCAAATCTTGATGATACTTGGTGGTAATGATCAGTTCACTAATCCCACTTGGCTCCCCAATTTTTATTCTTCTAGGTTGAATCATTCGTTTCCAGTAACAGTTTGAATTTTTAGGTTTCACTCTGTTTTCTCCTACATAGATAGCTGTGTTTGGAATTCTAAATCAAACACGGTTTGTGCTAGCTCCTTGAAACTTGACCAAATGAAGTAGTTCTAAGTTCTATCTCTATGGTTTGTTTCCTCTTGAAGTACCCCATGCAGAGACTGGCGAAAAGCACTTTCGCTTGAAAGGGGTTGCCCAGCTTCCAAAAAACTACTAATTTGCTGAAATCTCAGCAAACATTTTTTCACCAAATCTTGATGATACTTGGTGGTAATGATCAGTTCCCTAATCCCACTTGGCTGCCCAATTTTTATTCTTCTACGTTGAAGCATTCGTTTCCAGTAACAGTTTTAAGTTTTAGGTTTCACTCTGTTTTCTCCTACATAGATAGCTGTGTTTGGAATTCTAAATCAAACACCGTTAGTGCTAGCTCCTTGAATCTTGACCAAATGAAGTAGTTCTAAGTTCTGTCTCTATGGTTTGTTTCCTCTTGAAGTACCCCATGCAGAGACTGGTGAAAAGCACTTTCGTTAGAAAGGGGTTGCCAAATTTCCAAAAAACTACTAGTTTGCTGAAATCCCAGCAAACATTTTTTCACCAAATCTTGATGATACTTGTTGGTAATCATCAGTTCACTAAGCCCACTTGGCTGCCCAATTTTCACTCTTCTAGGTTCAAGCGTTCGTTTCCAGTAACACTTTGAATTTTTAGGTTTCACTCTGTTTTCTCCTACATAGATAGCTGTGTTTGGAATTCTAAATCAAACACGGTTTGTGCTAGCTCCTTGAAACTTGACCAAATGAAGTAGTTCTAAGTTCTATCTCTATTGTTTGTTTCCTCTTGAAGTACCCCATGCAGAGACTGGCGAAAAACACTTTCGTTTGAAAGGGGTTTCCCAGCTTCCAAAAAACTTCTAATTTTCTGAAATCTCAGCAAACATTTTTTCACCAAATCTTGATCATACTTGGTGATAATGATCAGTTCACTAATCCCACTTGGCTGCCCAATTTTTACTCTTCTAGGTTGAAGCATTCGTTTCCGGTAACAGTTTGAATTTTTAGGTTTTACTGTGTTTTCTCCTACAGAGATAGCTGTGTTTGGAATTCTAAATCAAACACGGTTTGTGCTAGCTCCATGAAACTTGACCAAATGAAGTAGTTCTAAGTTCTATCTCTATGGTTTGTTTCCTCTTGAAGTACCCCATGCAGAGACTGGCGAAAAACACTTTCGTTTGAAAGGGGTTGCCAAGCTTCCAAAAAACTACTAGTTTGCTGAAATCTCAGCAAACATTTTTTCAACAAATCTTGATGATACTTGGTGGTAATGATCAGTTCCCTATTCCCACTTGGCTGCCCAATTTTTATTCTTCTGGGTTGAAGCATTCGTTTCCAGTAACAGTTTGAATTTTTAGGTTTCACTCTGTTTTCTCCTACATATATAGCTGTGTTTGGAATTCTAAATCAAAAACGGTTTGTGCTAGCTCCTTGAAACTTGACCAAATGAAGTAGTTCTAAGTTCTATCTCTATGGTTTGTTTCCTCTTGAAGTACCCCATGCAGAGCCTGGCGAAAAACACTTTCGTTTGAAAGGGGTTGCCAAGCTTCCAAAAAGCTACTAGTTTGCTGAAATATCAGCAAACATTTTTTCACCAAATCTTGATGATACTTGGTGGTAATGATCAGTTCACTAAGCACTCTTGGCTGCCCAATATTCACTCTTCTAGGTTCAAGCGTTCATTCCCAGTAACACTTTGAATTTTTAGGTTTCACTCTGTTTTCTCCTACATAGATAGCTGTGTTTGGAATTCTAAATAAAACACGGTTTGTGCTAGCTCCTTGAAACTTGACCAAATGAAGTAGTTCTAAGTTCTATCTCTATGGTTTGTTTCCTCTTGAAGTACCCCATGCAGAGCCTGGCGAAAAACACTTTCGTTTGAAAGGGGTTGCCAAGCTTCCAAAAAACTACTAGTTTGCTGAAATCTCAGCAAACATTTTTTCACCAAATCTTGATGATACTTGGTGGTAATGATCAGTTCACTAAGCCCACTTGGCTGCCCAATTTTCACTCTTCTAGGTTCAAGCGTTCATTTCCAGTAACACTTTGAATTTTTAGGTTTCACTCTGTTTTCTGCTATATAGATAGATGTGTTTGAAACTCTAAATCAAACACGGTTTGTGGTAGCTCCTTGAAACTTGACCAAATGTAGTAGTTCTAAGTTCTATCTCTATGGTTTGTTTCCTCTTGAAGTACCCCATGCAGAGACTGGCGAAAAACACTTTCGTTTGAAAGGGGTTGCCAAGCTTCCAAAAAACTACTAGTTTGCTGAAATCTCAGCAAACATTTTTTCAACAAATCTTGATGATACTTGGTGGTAATGATCAGTTCCCTATTCCCACTTGGCTGCCCAATTTTTATTCTTCTGGGTTGAAGCATTCGTTTCCAGTAACAGTTTGAATTTTTAGGTTTCACTCTGTTTTCTCCTACATATATAGCTGTGTTTGGAATTCTAAATCAAAAACGGTTTGTGCTAGCTCCTTGAAACTTGACCAAATGAAGTAGTTCTAAGTTCTATCTCTATGGTTTGTTTCTTCTTGAAGTACCCCATGCAGAGCCTGGCGAAAAACACTTTCGTTTGAAAGGGGATGCCAAGCTTCCAAAAAACTACAAGTTTGCTGAAATCTCAGCAAACATTTTTTCACCAAATCTTGATGATACTTGGTGGTAATGATCAGTTCAATAATCCCACTTGGCTGCCCAATTTTTATTCTTCTAGGTTGAAGCATTCGTTTCCAGTAACAGTTTGAATTTTTAGGTTTCACTCTGTTTTCTCCTACATAGATAGCTGTGTTTGGAATTCTAAATCAAACACGGTTTGTGCTAGCTCCTTGAAACTTGACCAAATGAAGTAGTTCTAAGTTCTATCTCTGTGGTTTGTTTCCTCTTGAAGTACCCCATGCAGAGACTGGCGAAAAACACTTTCGTTTGAAAGGGGTTGACAAGCTTCCAAAAAAATTCTAGTTTGCTGAAATCTCAGCAAACATTTTTTCACCAAATCTTGATGATACTTGGTGGTAATGATCAGTTCACTAAGCCCACTTGGCTGCCCAATTTTCACTCTTCTAGGTTCAAGCGTTCGTTTCCAGTAACACTTTGAATTTTTAGGTTTCACTCTGTTTTCTGCTATATAGATAGATGTGTTTGAAACTCTAAATCAAACACGGTTTGTGGTAGCTCCTTGAAACTTGACCAAATGAAGTAGTTCTAAGTTCTATCTCTATGGTTTGTTTCCTCTTGAAGTACCCCATGCAGAGACTGGCGAAAAACACTTTCGTTTGAAAGGGGTTGCCAAGCTTCCAAAAAACTACTAGTTTGCTGAAATCTCAGCAAACATTTTTTCAACAAATCTTGATGATACTTGGTGGTAATGATCAGTTCCCTATTCCCACTTGGCTGCCCAATTTTTATTCTTCTGGGTTGAAGCATTCGTTTCCAGTAACAGTTTGAATTTTTAGGTTTCACTCTGTTTTCTCCTACATATATAGCTGTGTTTGGAATTCTAAATCAAAAACGGTTTGTGCTAGCTCCTTGAAACTTGACCAAATGAAGTAGTTCTAAGTTCTATCTCTATGGTTTGTTTCCTCTTGAAGTACCCCATGCAGAGCCTGGCGAAAAACACTTTCGTTTGAAAGGGGTTGCCAAGCTTCCAAAAAGCTACTAGTTTGCTGAAATATCAGCAAACATTTTTTCACCAAATCTTGATGATACTTGGTGGTAATGATCAGTTCACTAAGCACTCTTGGCTGCCCAATATTCACTCTTCTAGGTTCAAGCGTTCATTCCCAGTAACACTTTGAATTTTTAGGTTTCACTCTGTTTTCTCCTACATAGATAGCTGTGTTTGGAATTCTAAATAAAACACGGTTTGTGCTAGCTCCTTGAAACTTGACCAAATGAAGTAGTTCTAAGTTCTATCTCTATGGTTTGTTTCCTCTTGAAGTACCCCATGCAGAGCCTGGCGAAAAACACTTTCGTTTGAAAGGGGTTGCCAAGCTTCCAAAAAACTACTAGTTTGCTGAAATCTCAGCAAACATTTTTTCACCAAATCTTGATGATACTTGGTGGTAATGATCAGTTCACTAAGCCCACTTGGCTGCCCAATTTTCACTCTTCTAGGTTCAAGCGTTCATTTCCAGTAACACTTTGAATTTTTAGGTTTCACTCTGTTTTCTGCTATATAGATAGATGTGTTTGAAACTCTAAATCAAACACGGTTTGTGGTAGCTCCTTGAAACTTGACCAAATGTAGTAGTTCTAAGTTCTATCTCTATGGTTTGTTTCCTCTTGAAGTACCCCATGCAGAGACTGGCGAAAAACACTTTCGTTTGAAAGGGGTTGCCAAGCTTCCAAAAAACTACTAGTTTGCTGAAATCTCAGCAAACATTTTTTCAACAAATCTTGATGATACTTGGTGGTAATGATCAGTTCCCTATTCCCACTTGGCTGCCCAATTTTTATTCTTCTGGGTTGAAGCATTCGTTTCCAGTAACAGTTTGAATTTTTAGGTTTCACTCTGTTTTCTCCTACATATATAGCTGTGTTTGGAATTCTAAATCAAAAACGGTTTGTGCTAGCTCCTTGAAACTTGACCAAATGAAGTAGTTCTAAGTTCTATCTCTATGGTTTGTTTCTTCTTGAAGTACCCCATGCAGAGCCTGGCGAAAAACACTTTCGTTTGAAAGGGGATGCCAAGCTTCCAAAAAACTACAAGTTTGCTGAAATCTCAGCAAACATTTTTTCACCAAATCTTGATGATACTTGGTGGTAATGATCAGTTCAATAATCCCACTTGGCTGCCCAATTTTTATTCTTCTAGGTTGAAGCATTCGTTTCCAGTAACAGTTTGAATTTTTAGGTTTCACTCTGTTTTCTCCTACATAGATAGCTGTGTTTGGAATTCTAAATCAAACACGGTTTGTGCTAGCTCCTTGAAACTTGACCAAATGAAGTAGTTCTAAGTTCTATCTCTGTGGTTTGTTTCCTCTTGAAGTACCCCATGCAGAGACTGGCGAAAAACACTTTCGTTTGAAAGGGGTTGCCAAGCTTCCAAAAAACTACTAGTTTGCTGAAATCTCAGCAAACATTTTTTCACCAAATCTTGATGATACTTGGTGGTAATGATCAGTTCACTAAGCCCACTTGGCTGCCCAATTTTCACTCTTCTAGGTTCAAGCGTTCATTTCCAGTAACACTTTGAATTTTTAGGTTTCACTCTGTTTTCTGCTATATAGATAGATGTGTTTGAAACTCTAAATCAAACACGGTTTGTGGTAGCTCCTTGAAACTTGACCAAATGTAGTAGTTCTAAGTTCTATCTCTATGGTTTGTTTCCTCTTGAAGTACCCCATGCAGAGACTGGCGAAAAACACTTTCGTTTGAAAGGGGTTGCCAAGCTTCCAAAAAACTACTAGTTTGCTGAAATCTCAGCAAACATTTTTTCAACAAATCTTGATGATACTTGGTGGTAATGATCAGTTCCCTATTCCCACTTGGCTGCCCAATTTTTATTCTTCTGGGTTGAAGCATTCGTTTCCAGTAACAGTTTGAATTTTTAGGTTTCACTCTGTTTTCTCCTACATATATAGCTGTGTTTGGAATTCTAAATCAAAAACGGTTTGTGCTAGCTCCTTGAAACTTGACCAAATGAAGTAGTTCTAAGTTCTATCTCTATGGTTTGTTTCTTCTTGAAGTACCCCATGCAGAGCCTGGCGAAAAACACTTTCGTTTGAAAGGGGATGCCAAGCTTCCAAAAAACTACAAGTTTGCTGAAATCTCAGCAAACATTTTTCACCAAATCTTGATGATACTTGGTGGTAATGATCAGTTCAATAATCCCACTTGGCTGCCCAATTTTTATTCTTCTAGGTTGAAGCATTCGTTTCCAGTAACAGTTTGAATTTTTAGGTTTCACTCTGTTTTCTCCTACATAGATAGCTGTGTTTGGAATTCTAAATCAAACACGGTTTGTGCTAGCTCCTTGAAACTTGACCAAATGAAGTAGTTCTAAGTTCTATCTCTATGGTTTGTTTCCTCTTGAAGTACCCCATGCAGAGACTGGCGAAAAACACTTTCGTTTGAAAGGGGTTGACAAGCTTCCAAAAAAATTCTAGTTTGCTGAAATCTCAGCAAACATTTTTTCACCAAATCTTGATGATACTTGGTGGTAATGATCAGTTCACTAAGCCCACTTGGCTGCCCAATTTTCACTCTTCTAGGTTCAAGCGTTCGTTTCCAGTAACACTTTGAATTTTTAGGTTTCACTCTGTTTTCTGCTATATAGATAGATGTGTTTGAAACTCTAAATCAAACACGGTTTGTGGTAGCTCCTTGAAACTTGACCAAATGAAGTAGTTCTAAGTTCTATCTCTATGGTTTGTTTCCTCTTGAAGTACCCCATGCAGAGACTGGCGAAAAACACTTTCGTTTGAAAGGGGTTGACAAGCTTCCAAAAAAATTCTAGTTTGCTGAAATCTCAGCAAACATTTTTTCACCAAATCTTGATGATACTTGGTGGTAATGATCAGTTCACTAATCCCACTTGGCTCCCCAATTTTTATTCTTCTAGGTTGAATCATTCGTTTCCAGTAACAGTTTGAATTTTTAGGTTTCACTCTGTTTTCTCCTACATAGATAGCTGTGTTTGGAATTCTAAATCAAACACGGTTTGTGCTAGCTCCTTGAAACTTGACCAAATGAAGTAGTTCTAAGTTCTATCTCTATGGTTTGTTTCCTCTTGAAGTACCCCATGCAGAGACTGGCGAAAAGCACTTTCGCTTGAAAGGGGTTGCCCAGCTTCCAAAAAACTACTAATTTGCTGAAATCTCAGCAAACATTTTTTCACCAAATCTTGATGATACTTGGTGGTAATGATCAGTTCCCTAATCCCACTTGGCTGCCCAATTTTTATTCTTCTACGTTGAAGCATTCGTTTCCAGTAACAGTTTTAAGTTTTAGGTTTCACTCTGTTTTCTCCTACATAGATAGCTGTGTTTGGAATTCTAAATCAAACACCGTTAGTGCTAGCTCCTTGAATCTTGACCAAATGAAGTAGTTCTAAGTTCTGTCTCTATGGTTTGTTTCCTCTTGAAGTACCCCATGCAGAGACTGGTGAAAAGCACTTTCGTTAGAAAGGGGTTGCCAAATTTCCAAAAAACTACTAGTTTGCTGAAATCCCAGCAAACATTTTTTCACCAAATCTTGATGATACTTGTTGGTAATCATCAGTTCACTAAGCCCACTTGGCTGCCCAATTTTCACTCTTCTAGGTTCAAGCGTTCGTTTCCAGTAACACTTTGAATTTTTAGGTTTCACTCTGTTTTCTCCTACATAGATAGCTGTGTTTGGAATTCTAAATCAAACACGGTTTGTGCTAGCTCCTTGAAACTTGACCAAATGAAGTAGTTCTAAGTTCTATCTCTATTGTTTGTTTCCTCTTGAAGTACCCCATGCAGAGACTGGCGAAAAACACTTTCGTTTGAAAGGGGTTTCCCAGCTTCCAAAAAACTTCTAGTTTTCTGAAATCTCAGCAAACATTTTTTCACCAAATCTTGATCATACTTGGTGATAATGATCAGTTCACTAATCCCACTTGGCTGCCCAATTTTTACTCTTCTAGGTTGAAGCATTCGTTTCCGGTAACAGTTTGAATTTTTAGGTTTTACTGTGTTTTCTCCTACAGAGATAGCTGTGTTTGGAATTCTAAATCAAACACGGTTTGTGCTAGCTCCATGAAACTTGACCAAATGAAGTAGTTCTAAGTTCTATCTCTATGGTTTGTTTCCTCTTGAAGTACCCCATGCAGAGACTGGCGAAAAACACTTTCGTTTGAAAGGGGTTGCCAAGCTTCCAAAAAACTACTAGTTTGCTGAAATCTCAGCAAACATTTTTTCAACAAATCTTGATGATACTTGGTGGTAATGATCAGTTCCCTATTCCCACTTGGCTGCCCAATTTTTATTCTTCTGGGTTGAAGCATTCGTTTCCAGTAACAGTTTGAATTTTTAGGTTTCACTCTGTTTTCTCCTACATATATAGCTGTGTTTGGAATTCTAAATCAAAAACGGTTTGTGCTAGCTCCTTGAAACTTGACCAAATGAAGTAGTTCTAAGTTCTATCTCTATGGTTTGTTTCCTCTTGAAGTACCCCATGCAGAGCCTGGCGAAAAACACTTTCGTTTGAAAGGGGTTGCCAAGCTTCCAAAAAGCTACTAGTTTGCTGAAATATCAGCAAACATTTTTTCACCAAATCTTGATGATACTTGGTGGTAATGATCAGTTCACTAAGCACTCTTGGCTGCCCAATATTCACTCTTCTAGGTTCAAGCGTTCATTCCCAGTAACACTTTGAATTTTTAGGTTTCACTCTGTTTTCTCCTACATAGATAGCTGTGTTTGGAATTCTAAATAAAACACGGTTTGTGCTAGCTCCTTGAAACTTGACCAAATGAAGTAGTTCTAAGTTCTATCTCTATGGTTTGTTTCCTCTTGAAGTACCCCATGCAGAGCCTGGCGAAAAACACTTTCGTTTGAAAGGGGTTGCCAAGCTTCCAAAAAACTACTAGTTTGCTGAAATCTCAGCAAACATTTTTTCACCAAATCTTGATGATACTTGGTGGTAATGATCAGTTCACTAAGCCCACTTGGCTGCCCAATTTTCACTCTTCTAGGTTCAAGCGTTCATTTCCAGTAACACTTTGAATTTTTAGGTTTCACTCTGTTTTCTGCTATATAGATAGATGTGTTTGAAACTCTAAATCAAACACGGTTTGTGGTAGCTCCTTGAAACTTGACCAAATGTAGTAGTTCTAAGTTCTATCTCTATGGTTTGTTTCCTCTTGAAGTACCCCATGCAGAGACTGGCGAAAAACACTTTCGTTTGAAAGGGGTTGCCAAGCTTCCAAAAAACTACTAGTTTGCTGAAATCTCAGCAAACATTTTTTCAACAAATCTTGATGATACTTGGTGGTAATGATCAGTTCCCTATTCCCACTTGGCTGCCCAATTTTTATTCTTCTGGGTTGAAGCATTCGTTTCCAGTAACAGTTTGAATTTTTAGGTTTCACTCTGTTTTCTCCTACATATATAGCTGTGTTTGGAATTCTAAATCAAAAACGGTTTGTGCTAGCTCCTTGAAACTTGACCAAATGAAGTAGTTCTAAGTTCTATCTCTATGGTTTGTTTCTTCTTGAAGTACCCCATGCAGAGCCTGGCGAAAAACACTTTCGTTTGAAAGGGGATGCCAAGCTTCCAAAAAACTACAAGTTTGCTGAAATCTCAGCAAACATTTTTTCACCAAATCTTGATGATACTTGGTGGTAATGATCAGTTCAATAATCCCACTTGGCTGCCCAATTTTTATTCTTCTAGGTTGAAGCATTCGTTTCCAGTAACAGTTTGAATTTTTAGGTTTCACTCTGTTTTCTCCTACATAGATAGCTGTGTTTGGAATTCTAAATCAAACACGGTTTGTGCTAGCTCCTTGAAACTTGACCAAATGAAGTAGTTCTAAGTTCTATCTCTGTGGTTTGTTTCCTCTTGAAGTACCCCATGCAGAGACTGGCGAAAAACACTTTCGTTTGAAAGGGGTTGACAAGCTTCCAAAAAAATTCTAGTTTGCTGAAATCTCAGCAAACATTTTTTCACCAAATCTTGATGATACTTGGTGGTAATGATCAGTTCACTAAGCCCACTTGGCTGCCCAATTTTCACTCTTCTAGGTTCAAGCGTTCGTTTCCAGTAACACTTTGAATTTTTAGGTTTCACTCTGTTTTCTGCTATATAGATAGATGTGTTTGAAACTCTAAATCAAACACGGTTTGTGGTAGCTCCTTGAAACTTGACCAAATGAAGTAGTTCTAAGTTCTATCTCTATGGTTTGTTTCCTCTTGAAGTACCCCATGCAGAGACTGGCGAAAAACACTTTCGTTTGAAAGGGGTTGCCAAGCTTCCAAAAAACTACTAGTTTGCTGAAATCTCAGCAAACATTTTTTCAACAAATCTTGATGATACTTGGTGGTAATGATCAGTTTCCTATTCCCACTTGGCTGCCCAATTTTTATTCTTCTGGGTTGAAGCATTCGTTTCCAGTAACAGTTTGAATTTTTAGGTTTCACTCTGTTTTCTCCTACATATATAGCTGTGTTTGGAATTCTAAATCAAAAACGGTTTGTGCTAGCTCCTTGAAACTTGACCAAATGAAGTAGTTCTAAGTTCTATCTCTATGGTTTGTTTCCTCTTGAAGTACCCCATGCAGAGCCTGGCGAAAAACACTTTCGTTTGAAAGGGGTTGCCAAGCTTCCAAAAAACTACAAGTTTGCTGAAATCTCAGCAAACATTTTTTCACCAAATCTTGATGATACTTGGTGGTAATGATCAGTTCCCTAATCCCACTTGGCTGCCCAATTTTTATTCTTCCAGGTTGAAGCATTCGTTTCCAGTAACAGTTTGAATTTTTAGGTTTCACTCTGTTTTCTCCAACATAGATAGCTGTGTTTGGAATTCTAAATCAAAAACGGTTTGTGGAAGCTCCTTGACACTTGACCAAATGTAGTAGTTCTAAGTTCTATCTCTATGGTTTGTTTCCTCTTGAAGTACCCCATGCAGAGACCGGCGAAAAACACTTTCGTTTGAAAGGGGTTGCCAAGCTTCCAAAAAACTACTAGTTTGCTGAAATCTCAGCAAACATTTTTTCACCAAATCTTGATGATACTTGGTGGTAATGATCAGTTCCCTAATCCCACTTGGCTGCCCAATTTTTATTCCTCTGGGTTGAAGCATTCGTTTCCAGTAACAGTTTGAATTTTTAGGTTTCACTCTGTTTTCTCCTACATAGATAGCTGTGTTTGGAATTCTAAATAAAACACGGTTTGTGCTAGCTCCTTGAAACTTGACCAAATGAAGTAGTTCTAAGTTCTATCTCTATGGTTTGTTTCCTCTTGAAGTACCCCATGCAGAGACTGGCGAAAAACACTTTCGTTTGAAAGGGGTTGCCAAGCTTCCAAAAAACTACTAGTTTGCTGAAATCTCAGCAAACATTTTTTCACCAAATCTTGATGATACTTGGTGGTAATGATCAGTTCACTAAGCCCACTTGGCTGCCCAATTTTCACTCTTCTAGGTTCAAGCGTTCATTTCCAGTAACACTTTGAATTTTTAGGTTTCACTCTGTTTTCTGCTATATAGATAGATGTGTTTGAAACTCTAAATCAAACACGGTTTGTGGTAGCTCCTTGAAACTTGACCAAATGTAGTAGTTCTAAGTTCTATCTCTATGGTTTGTTTCCTCTTGAAGTACCCCATGCAGAGACTGGCGAAAAACACTTTCGTTTGAAAGGGGTTGCCAAGCTTCCAAAAAACTACTAGTTTGCTGAAATCTCAGCAAACATTTTTTCAACAAATCTTGATGATACTTGGTGGTAATGATCAGTTCCCTATTCCCACTTGGCTGCCCAATTTTTATTCTTCTGGGTTGAAGCATTCGTTTCCAGTAACAGTTTGAATTTTTAGGTTTCACTCTGTTTTCTCCTACATATATAGCTGTGTTTGGAATTCTAAATCAAAAACGGTTTGTGCTAGCTCCTTGAAACTTGACCAAATGAAGTAGTTCTAAGTTCTATCTCTATGGTTTGTTTCTTCTTGAAGTACCCCATGCAGAGCCTGGCGAAAAACACTTTCGTTTGAAAGGGGATGCCAAGCTTCCAAAAAACTACAAGTTTGCTGAAATCTCAGCAAACATTTTTCACCAAATCTTGATGATACTTGGTGGTAATGATCAGTTCAATAATCCCACTTGGCTGCCCAATTTTTATTCTTCTAGGTTGAAGCATTCGTTTCCAGTAACAGTTTGAATTTTTAGGTTTCACTCTGTTTTCTCCTACATAGATAGCTGTGTTTGGAATTCTAAATCAAACACGGTTTGTGCTAGCTCCTTGAAACTTGACCAAATGAAGTAGTTCTAAGTTCTATCTCTATGGTTTGTTTCCTCTTGAAGTACCCCATGCAGAGACTGGCGAAAAACACTTTCGTTTGAAAGGGGTTGACAAGCTTCCAAAAAAATTCTAGTTTGCTGAAATCTCAGCAAACATTTTTTCACCAAATCTTGATGATACTTGGTGGTAATGATCAGTTCACTAAGCCCACTTGGCTGCCCAATTTTCACTCTTCTAGGTTCAAGCGTTCGTTTCCAGTAACACTTTGAATTTTTAGGTTTCACTCTGTTTTCTGCTATATAGATAGATGTGTTTGAAACTCTAAATCAAACACGGTTTGTGGTAGCTCCTTGAAACTTGACCAAATGAAGTAGTTCTAAGTTCTATCTCTATGGTTTGTTTCCTCTTGAAGTACCCCATGCAGAGACTGGCGAAAAACACTTTCGTTTGAAAGGGGTTGCCAAGCTTCCAAAAAACTACTAGTTTGCTGAAATCTCAGCAAACATTTTTTCAACAAATCTTGATGATACTTGGTGGTAATGATCAGTTTCCTATTCCCACTTGGCTGCCCAATTTTTATTCTTCTGGGTTGAAGCATTCGTTTCCAGTAACAGTTTGAATTTTTAGGTTTCACTCTGTTTTCTCCTACATATATAGCTGTGTTTGGAATTCTAAATCAAAAACGGTTTGTGCTAGCTCCTTGAAACTTGACCAAATGAAGTAGTTCTAAGTTCTATCTCTATGGTTTGTTTCCTCTTGAAGTACCCCATGCAGAGCCTGGCGAAAAACACTTTCGTTTGAAAGGGGTTGCCAAGCTTCCAAAAAACTACAAGTTTGCTGAAATCTCAGCAAACATTTTTTCACCAAATCTTGATGATACTTGGTGGTAATGATCAGTTCAATAATCCCACTTGGCTGCCCAATTTTTATTCTTCTAGGTTGAAGCATTCGTTTCCAGTAACAGTTTGAATTTTTAGGTTTCACTCTGTTTTCTCCAACATAGATAGCTGTGTTTGGAATTCTAAATCAAACCCGTTTTTTGCTAGCTCCTTGAAACTTGACCAAATGAAGTAGTTCTAAGTTCTATCTCTATGGTTTGTTTCCTCTTGAAGTAGCCCATGCAGAGACTGGCGAAAAACACTTTCATTTGAATGGGGTTGCCAATTTCCAAAAAACTACTTGTTTGCTGAAATGTCAGCAAACATTTTTTCACCAAATCTTGATGATACTTGGTGGTAATGATCAGTTCACTAAGCCCACTTGGCTGCCCAATTTTCACTCTCTAGGTTCAAGCGTTCTTTTCCAGTAACACTTTGAATTTTTAGGTTTCACTCTGTTTTCTGCTATATAGATAGATGTGTTTGAAACTCTAAATCAAACACGGTTTGTGGTAGCTCCTTGAAACTTGACCAAATGTAGTAGTTCTAAGTTCTATCTCTATGGTTTGTTTCCTCTTGAAGTACACCATGCAGAGACTGGCGAAAAACACTTTCGTTTGAAAGGGGTTGCCAAGCTTCCAAAAAACTACTAGTTTGCTGAAATCTCAGCAAATATTTTTTCAACAAATCTTGATGATACTTGGTGGTAATGATCAGTTCCCTATTCCCACTTGGCTGCCCAATTTTTATTCTTCTGGGTTGAAGCATTCGTTTCCAGTAACAGTTTGAATTTTTAGGTTTCACTCTGTTTTCTCCTACATATATAGCTGTGTTTGGAATTCTAAATCAAAAACGGTTTGTGGAAGCTCCTTGACACTTGACCAAATGTAGTAGTTCTAAGTTTTATCTCTATGGTTTGTTTCCTCTTGAAGTACCCCATGCAGAGACTGGCGAAAAACACTTTCGTTTGAAAGGGGTTGCCAAGCTTCCAAAAAACTACTAGTTTGCTGAAATCTCAGCAAACATTTTTTCACCAAATCTTGATGATACTTGGTGGTAATGATCAGTTCCCTAATCCCACTTGGCTGCCCAATTTTTATTCCTCTGGGTTGAAGCATTCGTTTCCAGTAACAGTTTGAATTTTTAGGTTTCACTCTGTTTTCTCCTACATAGATAGCTGTGTTTGGAATTCTAAATCAAAAACGGTTTGTGCTAGCTCCTTGAAACTTGACCAAATGAAGTAGTTCTAAGTTCTATCTCTATGGTTTGTTTCCTCTTGAAATACCCCATGTAGAGACTGGCGACAAGCACTTTCGTTTGAAAGGGGTTGCCAAGCTTGGAAAAAGCTACTAGTTTGCTGAAATATCAGCAAACATTTTTTCACCAAATCTTGATGATACTTGGTGGTAATGATCAGTTCACTAAGCACTCTTGGCTGCCCAATATTCACTCTTCTAGGTTCAAGCGTTCGTTCCCAGTAACACTTTGAATTTTTAGGTTTCACTCTGTTTTCACCTACATAGATAGCTGTGTTTGGAATTCTAAATCAAACACGGTTTGTGCTAGCTCCTTGAAACTTGACCAAATGAAGTAGTTCTAAGTTCTATCTCTATGGTTTGTTTCCTCTTGAAGTACCCCATGCAGAGACTGGCGAAAAACACTTTCATTTGAAAGGGGTTGCCAAGCTTCCAAAAAACTACTAGTTTGCTGAAATGTCAGCAAACATTTTTTCACCAAATCTTGATGATACTTGGTGGTAATGATAAGTTCAATAAGCCCACTTGGCTGCCCAATTTTCACTCTTCTAGGTTCAAGCGTTCGTTCCCAGTAACACTTTGAATTTTTAGGTTTCACTCTGTTTTCTCCTACATAGATAGCTGTGTTAGGAATTCTAAATCAAACACGGTTTGTGCTAGCTCCTTGAAACTTGACAAAATGAAGTAGTTCTAAGTTCTATCTCTATGGTTTGTTTCCTCTTGAAGTACCCCATGCAGAGACTGGCGAAAAACAGTTTCCTTGAAAGGGGTTGCCAAGCTTCCAAAAAACTACTAGTTTGCTGAAATATCAGCAAACATTTTTTCACCAAATCTTGATGATACTTGGTGGTAATGATGAGTTCACTAAGCCCACTTGGCTGCCCAATTTTCACTCTTCTAGGTTCAAGCGTTCGTTTCCAGTAACACTTTGAATTTTTAGGTTTCACTCTGTTTTCTGCTATATAGATAGATGTATTTGAAACTCTAAATCAAACACGGTTTGTGCTAGCTACTTGAAACTTGACCAAATGAAGTAGTTCTAAGTTCTATCTCTATGGTTTGTTTCCTCTTGAAGTACCCCATGCCGAGACTGGCGGAAAAACACTTTAGTTTGAAAGGGGTTGCCAAGCTTCCAAAAAACTACTAGTTTGCTGAAATCTCAGCAAACATTTTTTCACCAAATCTTGATGATACTTGGTGGTAATGATCAGTTCACTAAGCCCACTTGGCTGCCCAATTTTCACTCTTCTACGTTCAAGCGTTCGTTTCCAGTAACACTTAGAATTTTTAGGTTTCACACTGTTTTCTGCTATATAGATAGATATGTTTGAAACTCTAAATCAAACACGGTTTGTGCTAGCTCCTTGAAACTAGATCAAATGAAGTAATTCTAGTTCTGTCTCTATGGTTTGTTTCCTCTTGAAGTATCCCATGCAGAGACTGGCGAAAAACACTTTCGTTTGAAAGGGGTTGCCAAGCTTCCAGAAAACTACTAGTTTGCTGAAATCTCAGCAAATATTTTTTCACCAAATCTCGATGATACTTTGTGGTAATGATCAGTTCAATAAGCCCACTTGGCTGCCCAATTTTCACTCTTCTAGGTTCAAGGGTTCGTTTCCAGTAACACTTTGAATTTTTAGGTTTCACTCTGTTTTCTCCTACATAGATAGCTCTGTTTGGAATTCTAAATGAAACACGGTTTGTGATAGCTCCGTGAAACTTCACAAAATGAATAAGTTCTAAGTTCTATCTCTATGGTTTATTTCCTCTTGAAGTACCCCATGCAGAGACTGGCGAAAAACACTTTCTTTTGAAAGGGGTTGCCAAGCTTCCAAAAAACTACTAGTTTGCTGAAATCTCAGCAAACATTTTTTCACCAAATCTTGATGATACTTGGTGGTAATGATCAGTTCACTAAGCCCACTTGGCTGCCCAATTTTCACTCTTCTAGGTTCATGCGTTCGTTTCCAGTAACACCTTGTATTTTTAGGTTTCACTCTGTTTTCTGCTATATAGATAGCTGTGTTTGAAACTCTAAATCAAACACGGTTTGTGCTAGCTCCTTGAAACTTGACCAAATGAAGTAGTTCTAAGTTCTATCTCTATGGTTTGTTTCCTCTTGAAGTACCCCATGCAGAGACTGGCGAAAAGCACTTTCGTTTGAAAGGGGTTGCCAAGCTTCCAAAAAACTACTAGTTTGCTGAAATCTCAGCAAACACTTTTTCACCAAATCTTGATGATACTTGGTGGTAATGATCAGTTCCCTAATCCCACTTGGCTGCCCAATTTTTATTCTTCTACGTTGAAGCATTCGTTTCCAGTAACAGTTTGAATTTTTAGGTTTTACTCTGTTTTCTCCTACAGAGATAGCTGTGTTTGGAATTCTAAATCAAGCACGGTTTTTGCTAGCTCCTTGAAACTTGACCAAATGAAGTAGTTCTAAGTTCTATCTCAATGGTTTGTTTCCTCTTGAAGTACCCCATGCAGAGACTGCCGGAAAAACACTTTTCTTTGAAAGGGGTTGCCAAGCTTCCAAAAAAACTACTAGTTTGCTGAAATCTCAGCAAACATTTTTTCAACAAATCTTGATGATACTTTTTGGTAATGATCAGCTCACTAAGCCCACTTGGCTGCCCAATTTTCACTCTTCTAGGTTCAAGCGTTCGTTTCCAGTAACACTTTGAAATTTTAGGTTTCACTCTGTTTTCTGCTATATAGATAGATGTTTTTGAAACTCTAAATCAAACACGGTTTGTGCTAGCTCCTTGAAACATGACCAAATGAAGTAGTTCTAAGTTCTATCTCTATGGTTTTTTTCCTCTTGAAGTACCACATGCAGAGACTGGCGAAAAACACTTTCGTTTGAAAGGGGTTGCCAAGCTTCCAAAAAAGTACTAGTTTGCTGAAATCTCAGCAAACATTTTTTCGCCAAATCTTGATGATAATCGGTGGTAAGATCAGTTCACAAATCACACTTGGCTGCCCAATTTTTATTCTTCTAGGTTGAAGCATTCGTTTCCAGTAACAGTTTGGATTTTTAGGATTCACTCTGTTTTCTCCTACATAGATAGCTGTGTTTGGAATTCTAAATCAAACACGGTTTGTGCTAGCTCCTTGAAACTTGACCAAATGAAGTAGTTCTAAGTTCTATCTCTATGGTTTGTTTCCTCTTGAAGTACCCCATGCAGAGACTGGCGAAAAACACTTTCGTTTGAAAGGGGTTGCCAAGCTTCCAAAAAACTACTAGTTTGCTGAAATCTCAGCAAACATTTTTTCACCAAATCTTGATGATACTTGGTGATAATGATCAGTTCACTAAGCCCTCTAGGCTGCCCAATTTTCACTCTTCTAGGTTCAAGCGTTCGTTTCCAGTGACACTTTGAATTTTTAGGTTTCACTCTGTTTTCTGCTACATATATAGATAGGTTTGAAACTCTAAATCAAACACGGTTTGTGCTAGCTCCTTGAAACTTGACCAAATGTAGTAGTTCTAAGTTCTATCTCTATGGTTTGTTTCCTCTTGAAGTACCCCATGCAGAGACTGGCGAAAAACACTCTCGTTTGAAAGGGGTTGCCAAGCTTCCAAAAAACTTCTAGATTGCTGAAATCTCAGCAAATATTTTTTCACCAAATCTTGATGATACTTGCTGGTAATGATCAGTTCACTAAGCCCTCTAGGCTGCCCAATTTTCACTCTTCTAGGTTCAAGCGTTCGTTTCCAGTAACACTTTGAATTTTTAGGTTTCACTCTGTTTTCTGCTATATAGATAGATGTGTTTGAAACTCTAAATCAAACACGGTTTGTGCTAGCTCCTTGAAACTTGACCAAATGAAGTAGTTCTAAGTTCTATCTCTATGGTTTGTTTCCTCTTGAAGTACCCCATGCAGAGACTGGCGAAAAGCACTTTCGTTTGAAAGGGGTTGCCAAGCTTCCAAAAAACTACTAGTTTGCTGAAATCTCAGCAAACACTTTTTCACCAAATCTTGATGATACTTGGTGGTAATGATCAGTTCCCTAATCCCACTTGGCTGCCCAATTTTTATTCTTCTACGTTGAAGCATTCGATTCCAGTAACAGTTTGAATTTTTAGGTTTTACTCTGTTTTCTCCTACAGAGATAGCTGTGTTTGGAATTCTAAATCAAGCACGGTTTTTGCTAGCTCCTTGAAACTTGACCAAATGAAGTAGTTCTAAGTTCTATCTCAATGGTTTGTTTCCTCTTGAAGTACCCCATGCAGAGACTGCCGGAAAAACACTTTTCTTTGAAAGGGGTTGCCAAGCTTCCAAAAAAACTACTAGTTTGCTGAAATCTCAGCAAACATTTTTTCAACAAATCTTGATGATACTTTTTGGTAATGATCAGCTCACTAAGCCCACTTGGCTGCCCAATTTTCACTCTTCTAGGTTCAAGCGTTCGTTTCCAGTAACACTTTGAAATTTTAGGTTTCACTCTGTTTTCTGCTATATAGATAGATGTTTTTGAAACTCTAAATCAAACACGGTTTGTGCTAGCTCCTTGAAACATGACCAAATGAAGTAGTTCTAAGTTCTATCTCTATGGTTTTTTTCCTCTTGAAGTACCACATGCAGAGACTGGCGAAAAACACTTTCGTTTGAAAGGGGTTGCCAAGCTTCCAAAAAAGTACTAGTTTGCTGAAATCTCAGCAAACATTTTTTCGCCAAATCTTGATGATAATCGGTGGTAAGATCAGTTCACAAATCACACTTGGCTGCCCAATTTTTATTCTTCTAGGTTGAAGCATTCGTTTCCAGTAACAGTTTGGATTTTTAGGATTCACTCTGTTTTCTCCTACATAGATAGCTGTGTTTGGAATTCTAAATCAAACACGGTTTGTGCTAGCTCCTTGAAACTTGACCAAATGAAGTAGTTCTAAGTTCTATCTCTATGGTTTGTTTCCTCTTGAAGTACCCCATGCAGAGACTGGCGAAAAACACTTTCGTTTGAAACGGGTTGCCAAGCTTCCAAAAAACTACTAGTTTGCTGAAATCTCAGCAAACATTTTTTCACCAAATCTTGATGATACTTGGTGATAATGATCAGTTCACTAAGCCCTCTAGGCTGCCCAATTTTCACTCTTCTAGGTTCAAGCGTTCGTTTCCAGTAACACTTTGAATTTTTAGGTTTCACTCTGTTTTCTGCTACATATATAGATAGGTTTGAAACTCTAAATCAAACACGGTTTGTGCTAGCTCCTTGAAACTTGACCAAATGTAGTAGTTCTAAGTTCTATCTCTATGGTTTGTTTCCTCTTGAAGTACCCCATGCAGAGACTGGCGAAAAACACTCTCGTTTGAAAGGGGTTGCCAAGCTTCCAAAAAACTTCTAGATTGCTGAAATCTCAGCAAATATTTTTTCACCAAATCTTGATGATACTTGCTGGTAATGATCAGTTCACTAAGCCCTCTAGGCTGCCCAATTTTCACTCTTCTAGGTTCAAGCGTTCGTTTCCAGTAACACTTTGAATTTTTAGGTTTCACTCTGTTTTCTGCTATATAGATAGATGTGTTTGAAACTCTAAATCAAACACGGTTTGTGCTAGCTCCTTGATACTTGTCCAAATGAAGTAGTTCTAAGTTCTATCTCTATGGTTTGTTTCCTCTTGAAGTGCCCCATGCAGAGACTGGCGAAAAACACTTTCGTTTGAAAGGGGTTGCCAAGCTTCCAAAAAACTACTAGTTTGCTGAAATCTCAGCAAACATTTTTTCACCAAATCTTGATGATACTTGGTGGTAATGATCAGTTCACTAATCCCACTTGCCTGCCCAATTTTTATTCTTCTAGGTTGAAGCATTCGTTTCCAGTAAAAGTTTGAATTTTTAGGTTTCACTCTGTTTTCTCCTACATAGATAGCTGTGTTTGGAATTCTAAATCAAACACGGTTTGTGCTAGCTCCTTGAAACTTGACCAAATGAAGTAGTTCTAAGTTCTATCTCTATGGTTTGTTTCCTCTTGTAGTATCCCATGCAGAGCGTGGCGAAAAACACTTTCTTTTGAAAGGGGTTGCCAAGCTTCCAAAAAACTACTAGTTTGCTGAAATCTCAGCAAACATTTTTTCACCAAATCTTGATGATACTTGGTGGTAATGATCAGTTCACTAATCCCACTTGGCTCCCCAATTTTTATTCTTCTAGGTTGAATCATTCGTTTCCAGTAACAGTTTGAATTTTTAGGTTTCACTCTGTTTTCTCCTACATAGATAGCTGTGTTTGGAATTCTAAATCAAACACGGTTTGTGCTAGCTCCTTGAAACTTGACCAAATGAAGTAGTTCTAAGTTCTATCTCTATGGTTTGTTTACTCTTGAAGTACCCCATGCAGAGACTGGCGAAAAGCACTTTCGCTTGAAAGGGGTTGCCCAGCTTCCAAAAAACTACTAATTTGCTGAAATCTCAGCAAACATTTTTTCACCAAATCTTGATGATACTTGGTGGTAATGATCAGTTCCCTAATCCCACTTGGCTGCCCAATTTTTATTCTTCTACGTTGAAGCATTCGTTTCCAGTAACAGTTTTAAGTTTTATTTTTCACTCTGTTTTCTCCTACATAGATAGCTGTGTTTGGAATTCTAAATCAAACACCGTTAGTGCTAGCTCCTTGAATCTTGACCAAATGAAGTAGTTCTAAGTTCTGTCTCTATGGTTTGTTTCCTCTTGAAGTACCCCATGCAGAGACTGGCGAAAAGCACTTTCGTTAGAAAGGGGTTGCCAAATTTCCAAAAAACTACTAGTTTGCTGAAATCCCAGCAAACATTTTTTCACCAAATCTTGATGATACTTGTTGGTAATCATCAGTTCACTAAGCCCACTTGGCTGCCCAATTTTCACTCTTCTAGGTTCAAGCGTTCGTTTCCAGTAACACTTTGAATTTTTAGGTTTCACTCTGTTTTCTCCTACATAGATAGCTGTGTTTGGAATTCTAAATCAAACACGGTTTGTGCTAGCTCCTTGAAACTTGACCAAATGAAGTAGTTCTAAGTTCTATCTCTATGGTTTGTTTCCTCTTGAAGTACCCCATGCAGAGACTGGCGAAAAACACTTTCGTTTGAAAGGGGTTTCCCAGCTTCCAAAAAACTTCTAGTTTTCTGAAATCTCAGCAAACATTTTTTCACCAAATCTTGATGATACTTGGTGATAATGATCAGTTCACTAATCCCACTTGGCTGCCCAATTTTTACTCTTCTAGGTTGAAGCATTCGTTTCCGGTAACAGTTTGAATTTTTAGGTTTTACTGTGTTTTCTCCTACAGAGATAGCTGTGTTTGGAATTCTAAATCAAACACGGTTTGTGCTAGCTCCATGAAACTTGACCAAATGAAGTAGTTCTAAGTTCTATCTCTATGGTTTGTTTCCTCTTGAAGTACCCCATGCAGAGACTGGCGAAAAACACTTTCGTTTGAAAGGGGTTGCCAAGCTTCCAAAAAAACTACTAGTTTGCTGAAATCTCAGCAAACATTTTTTCACCAAATCTTGATGATACTTGGTGGTAATGATCAGTTCACTAAGCCCACTTGGCTGCCCAATTTTCACTCTTCTAGGTTCAAGCGTTCGTGTCCAGTAACACTTTGAATATTTAGGTTTCACTCTGTTTTCTGCTATATAGATAGATGTGTTTGGAATTCTAAATCAAACACGGTTTGTGCTAGCTCCTTGAAACTTGACCAAATGAAGTAGTTCTAAGTTCTATCTCTATGGTTTGTTTCCTCTTGAAGTATCCCATGCAGAGACTGGCGAAAAACACTTTCGTTTGAAAGGGGTTGCCAAGCTTCCAAAAAACTACTAGTTTGCTGAAATCTCAGCAAACATTTTTTCACCAAGTCTCGATGATACTTGGTGGTAATGATCAGTTCACTTAGCACTCTTGGCTGCCCAATTTTCACTCTTCTTAGTTCAAGCGTTCGTTTCCAGTAACACTTTGAATTTTTAGGTTTCACTCTGTTTTCTCCTACATAGATAGCTGTGTTTGGAATTCTAAATCAAACACGGTTTGTGCTAGCTCCTTGAAACTTGACCAAATGAAGTAGTTCTACGTTCTATCTCTATGGTTTGTTTCCTCTTGAAGTACCCCATGCAGAGACTGGCGAAAAGCACTTTCGCTTGAAAGGGGTTGCCAAGCTTCCAAAAAACTACTACTTTGCTGAAATCTCAGCAAACATTTTTTCACCAAATCTTGATGATACTTGGTGGTAATGATCAGTTCCCTAATCCCACTTGGCTGCCCAATTTTTATTCTTCTACGTTGAAGCATTCGTTTCCAGTAACAGTTTGAATTTTTAGGTTTCACTCTGTTTTCTCCTACATAGATAGCTGTGTTTGGAATTCTAAATCAAACACCGTTAGTGCTAGCTCCTTGAATCTTGACCAAATGAAGTAGTTCTAAGTTCTATCTCTATGGTTTGTTTCCTCTTGAAGTACCCCATGCAGAGACTGGCGAAAAGCACTTTCGTTAGAAAGGGGTTGCCAAATTTCCAAAAAAACTACTAGTTTGCTGAAATCTCAGCAAACATTTTTTCACCAAATCTTGATGATACTTGGTGGTAATCATCAATTCACTAAGCCCACTTGGCTGCCCAATTTTCACTCTTCTAGGTTCAAGCGTTCGTTTCCAGTAACACTTTGAATTTTTAGGTTTCACTCTGTTTTCTCCTACATAGATAGCTGTGTTTGGAATTCTAAATCAAACACGGTTTGTGCTAGCTCCTTGAAACTTGACCAAATGAAGTAGTTCTAAGTTCTATCTCTATGGTTTGTTTCCTCTTGAAGTACCCCATGCAGAGACTGGCGAAAAACACTTTCGTTTGAAAGGGGTTTTCCAGCTTCCAAAAAACTACAAGTTTTCTGAAATCTCAGCAAACATTTTTTCACCAAATCTTGATGATACTTGGTGGTAATGATCAGTTCACTAATCCCACTTGGCTGCCCAATTTTTATTCTTCTAGGTTGAAGCATTCGTTTCCGGTAACAGTTTGAATTTTTAGGTTTTACTGTGTTTTCTCCTACAGAGATAGCTGTGTTTGGAATTCTAAATCAAACACGGTTTGTGCTAGCTCCTTGAAACTTGACCAAATGAAGTAGTTCTAAGTTCTATCTCTATGGTTTGTTTCCTCTTGAAGTACCCCATGCTGAGACTGCCGAAAAACACTTTAGTTTGAAAGGTGTTGCCAAGCTTCCAAAAAACTACTAGTTTGCTGAAATCTCAGCAAACATTTTTTCACCAAATCTCGATGATACTTGGTGGTAATGATCAGTTCACTAAGCCCACTTGGCTGCCCAATTTTCACTCTTCTAAGTTCAAGCGTTCGTTTCCAGTAACACTTTGAATTTTTAGGTTTCACTCTGTTTTCTGCTATATAGATAGATGTGTTTGAAACTCTAAATCAAACACGGTTTGTGCTAGCTCCTTGAAACTTGACCAAATGAAGTAGTTCTAAGTTCTATCTCTATGGTTTGTTTCCTCTTGAAGTATCCCATGCAGAGACTGGCGAAAAACTCTTTCGTTTGAAGAGGGTTGCCAAGCTTCCAAAAAACTACTAGTTTGCTGTAATCTCAGCAAACATTTTTTCACCAAGTCTCGATGATACTTGGTGGTAATGATCAGTTCACTTAGCACTCTTGGCTGCCCAATTTTCACTCTTCTTAGTTCAAGCGTTCGTTTCCAGTAACACTTTGAATTTCTAGGTTTCACTCTGTTTTCTCCTACATAGATAGCTGTGTTTGGAATTCTAAATCAAGCACGGTTTTTGCTAGCTCCTTGAAACTTGACCAAATGAAGTAGTTCTAAGTTCTATCTCAATGGTTTGTTTCCTCTTGAAGTACCCCATGCAGAGACTGGCGAAAAACACTTTTCTTTGAAAGGGGTTGCCAAGCTTCCAAAAAAACTACTAGTTTGCTGAAATCTCAGCAAACATTTTTTCAACAAATCTTGATGATACATTTTGGTAATGATCAGCTCACTAAGCCCACTTGGCTGCCCAATTTTCACTCTTCTAGGTTCAAGCGTTCGTTTCCAGTAACACTTTGAATTTTTAGGTTTCACTCTGTTTTCTGCTATATAGATAGATGTTTTTGAAACTCTAAATCAAACACGGTTTGTGCTAGCTCCTTGAAACATGACCAAATGAAGTAGTTCTATGTTCTATCTCTATGGTTTTTTTCCTCTTGAAGTACCACATGCAGAGACTGGCGAAAAACACTTTCGTTTGAAAGGGGTTGCCAAGCTTCCAAAAAAGTACTAGTTTGCTGAAATCTCAGCAAACATTTTTTCGCCAAATCTTGATGATACTCGGTGGTAATGATCAGTTCACAAATCACACTTGGCTGCCCAATTTTTATTTTTCTAGGTTGAAGCATTCGTTTCCAGTAACAGTTTGGATTTTTAGGATTCACTCTGTTTTCTCCTACATAGATAGCTGTGTTTGGAATTCTAAATCAAACACGGTTTGTGCTAGCTCCTTGAAACTTGCCCAAATGAAGTAGTTCTAAGTTCTATCTCTATGGTTTTTTTTCCTCTTGAAGTACCCCATGCAGAGACTGGCGAAAACACTTTCGTTTGAAAGGGGTTGCCAAGCTTCCAAAAAACTTACTAGTTTGCTGAAATCTCAGCAAACATTTTTTCACCAAATCTTGATGATACTTGGTGATAATGATCAGTTCACTAAGCCCTCTAGGCTGCCCAATTTTCACTCTTCTAGGTTCAAGCGTTCGTTTCCAGTAACACTTTGAATTTTAGGTTTCACCTTGTTTTCTGCTACATATATAGATAGGTTTGAAAACTCTAAATCAACACACGGTTTGTGCTAGCTCTTGAAACTTGACCAAATGAAGTAGTTCTAAGTTCTATCTCTATGGTTTGTTTCCTCTTGAAGTACCCCATGCAGAGACTGGCGAAAAACACACTCTCGTTTGAAAAGGGGTTGCCAAGCTTCCAAAAAACTTCTAGATTGCTGAAATCTCAGCAAATATTTTTTCACCAAATCTTGATGATACTTGCTGGTAATGATCAGTTCACTAAGCCCTCTAGGCTGCCCAATTTTCACTCTTCTAGGTTCAAGCGTTCATTTCCAGTAACACTTTGAATTTTAGGTTTCACTCTGTTTTCTGCTATATAGATAGATGTGTTTGAAACTCTAAATCAAACACGGTTTGGTGCTAGCTCCTGTGAAACTTGTCCAAATGAAGTAGTTCTAAGTTCTATCTCTATGCTTTGTTTCCTCTTGAAGTACCCCATGCAGAGACTGGCGAAAACACTTTCGTTTGAAAGGGGTTGCCAAGCTTCCAAAAAACTACTAGTTTGCTGAAATCTCAGCAAACATTTTTTCACCAAATCTTGATGATACTTGGTGGTAATGATCAGTTCACTAATCCCACTTGCCTGCCCAATTTTTATTCTTCTAGGTTGAAGCATTCGTTTCACAGTAAAAGTTTGAATTTTTAGGTTTCACTCTGTTTTCTCCTACATAGATAGCTGTGTTTGGAATTCTAAATCAAACACGGTTTGTGCTAGCTCTTGAAACTTGACCAAATGAAGTAGTTCTAAGTTCTATCTCTATGTTTGTTTTCCTCTTGAAGTATCCCATGCAGAGCGTAGCGAAAAACACTTTCTTTTGAAAGGGGTTGCCAAGCTTCCAAAAACTACTAGTTTGCTGAAATCTCAGCAAACATTTTTCACCAAATCTTGATGATACTTGGTGGTAATGATCAGTTCACTAATCCCACTTGGCTCCCCAATTTTTATTCTCTAGGTTGAATCATTCGTTCCAGTAACAGTTTGAATTTTTAGGTTTCACTCTGTTTCTCCTACATAGATAGCTGTGTTTTGGAATTCTAAATCAAACACGGTTTGAGCTAGCTCCTTGAAACTTGACCAAATGAAGTAGTTCTAAGTTCTATCTCTATGGTTTGTTTCTCTTGAAGTACCCATGCAGAGACTGGCGAAAAGCACTTTCGCTTGAAAGGGGTGCCCAGCTTCAAAAAACTACTAATTTGCTGAAATCTCAGCAAACATTTTTCACCAAATCTTGATGATACTTGGGTGGTAATGATCAGTTCCCTAATCCCACTTGGCTGCCCAATTTTTATTCTTCTACTTGAAGCATTCGTTTCCAGTAACAGTTTTAGTTTTATTTTTCACTCTGTTTTCTCCTACATAGATAGCTGTGTTTGGAATTCTAAATCAAACACCGTTAGTGCTAGCTCCTTGAATCTTGACCAAATGAAGTAGTTCTAAGTTCTGTCTCTATGGTTTGTTTCCTCTTGAAGTACCCCATGCAGAGACTGGCGAAAAGCACTTTCGTTAGAAAGGGGTTGCCAAATTTCCAAAAAACTACTAGTTTGCTGAAATCCCAGCAAACATTTTTTCACCAAATCTTGATGATACTTGTTGGTAATCATCAGTTCACTAAGCCCACTTGGCTGCCCAATTTTCACTCTTCTAGGTTCAAGCGTTCGTTTCCAGTAACACTTTGAATTTTTAGGTTTCACTCTGTTTTCTCCTACATAGATAGCTGTGTTTGGAATTCTAAATCAAACACGGTTTGTGCTAGCTCCTTGAAACTAGACCAAATGAAGTAGTTCTAAGTTCTATCTCTATGGTTTGTTTCCTCTTGAAGTACCCCATGCAGAGACTGGCGAAAAACACTCTCGTTTGAAAGGGTTTCCCAGCTTCCAAAAAACTTCTAGTTTCTGAAATCTCAGCAAATATTTTTTCACAAATCTTGATGATACTTGGTGATAATGATCAGTTCACTAATCCCACTTGGCTGCCCAATTTTTACTCTTCTAGGTTGAAGCATTCGTTTCCGGTAACAGTTTGAATTTTTAGGTTTTTACTGTGTTTTCTCCTACAGAGATAGCTGTGTTTGGAATTCTAAATCAAACACGGTTTGTGCTAGCTCCATGAAACTTGACCAAATGAAGTAGTTCTAAGTTCTATCTCTATGGTTTGTTTCCTCTTGAAGTACCCCATGCAGAGACTGGCGAAAAACACTTTCGTTTGAAAGGGGTTGCCAAGTTTCCAAAAAAACTACTAGTTTGCTGAAATCTCAGCAAACATTTTTTCACCAAATCTTGATGATACTTGGGTGGTAATGATCAGTTCACTAAGCCACTTGGCTGCCCAATTTTCACTCTTCTAGGTTCAAGCGTTCGTGTCCAGTAACACTTTGAATATTTAGGTTTCACTCTGTTTTCTGCTATATAGATAGATGTGTTTGGAATTCTAAATCAAACACGGTTTGTGCTAGCTCTTTGAAACTTGACCAAATGAAGTAGTTCTAAGTTCTATCTCTATGGTTTGTTTCCTCTTGAAGTATCCCATGCAGAGACTGGCGAAAAACACTTTCGTTTGAAAGGGGTTGCCAAGCTTCCAAAAACTACTAGTTTGCTGAAATCTCAGCAAACATTTTTTCACCAAGTCTCGATGATACTTGGTGGTAATGATCAGTTCACTTAGCACTCTTGGCTGCCCAATTTTCACTCTTCTTAGTTCAAGCGTTCGTTTCCAGTAACACTTTGAATTTTTAGGTTTCACTCTGTTTTCTCCTACATAGATAGCTGGTTTGGAATTTCTAAATCAAACACGGTTTGTGCTAGCTCCTTGAAACTTGACCAAATGAAGTAGTTCTAAGTTCTATCAATATGGTTTGTTTACTCTGAAGTACCCCATGCAGAGACTGGCGAAAGCACTTTCGCTTGAAAGGGGTTGCCAAGCTTCCAAAAAACTACTACTTTGCTGAAATCTCAGCAAACATTTTTTCACCAAATCTTGATGATACTTGGTGGTAATGATCAGTTCCCTAATCCCACTTGGCTGCCCAATTTTTATTCTTCTACGTTGAAGCATTCGTTTCCAGTAACAGTTTGAATTTTTAGGTTTCACTCTGTTTTCTCCTACATAGATAGCTGTGTTTGGAATTCTAAATCAAACACCGTTAGTGCTAGCTCCTTGAATCTTGACCAAATGAAGTAGTTCTAAGTTCTATCTCTATGGTTTGTTTCCTCTTGAAGTACCCCATGCAGAGACTGGCGAAAAGCACTTTCGTTAGAAAGGGGTTGCCAAATTTCCAAAAAACTACTAGTTTGCTGAAATCTCAGCAAACATTTTTTCACCAAATCTTGATGATACTTGGTGGTAATGATCAGTTCACTAAGCCCACTTGGCTGCCCAATTTTCACTCTTCTAGGTTCAAGCGTTCGTGTCCAGTAACACTTTGAATTTTTAGGTTTCACTCTGTTTTCTGCTATATAGATAGATGTGTTTGAAACTCTAAATCAAACACGGTTTGTGCTAGCTCCTTGAAACTTGACCAAATGAAGTAGTTCTAAGTTCTGTCTCTATGGTTTGTTTCCTCTTGAAGTACCCCATGCCGAGACTGGCGAAAAACACTTTAGTTTGAAAGGGGTTGCCAAGCTTCCAAAAAACTACTAGTTTGCTGAAATCTCAGCAAACATTTTTTCACCAAATCTCGATGATACTTGGTGGTAATGATCAGTTCTCTAAGCCCACTTGGCTGCCCAATTTTCACTCTTCTAAGTTAAAGCGTTCGTTTCCAGTAACACTTTGAATTTTTAGGTTTCACTCTGTTTTCTGCTATATAGATAGATGTGTTTGAAACTCTAAATCAAACACGGTTTGTGCTAGCTCCTTGAAACTTCACCAAATGAAGTAGTTCTAAGTTCTATCTCTATGGTTTGTTTCCTCTTGAAGTACCCCATGCAGAGACTGGCGAAAAACACTTTCATTTGAAAGCGGTTGCCAAGCTTTCAAAAAACTACTAGTTTGCTGAAATCTCAGCAATAATTTTTTCAATAAATCTTGATGATACTTGGTGGTAATGATCAGTTCACTAAGTCCTCTTGGCTGCCCAATTTTCACTCTTCCAGGTTCAAGCGTTCGTTTCCAGTAACACTTTGAATTTTTAGGTTTCACTCTGTTTTCTGTTATAGATAGATGTGTTTGAAACTCTAAATCAAAAACGGTTTGTGCTAGCTCCTTGAAACTTGACCAAATGAAGTAGTTCTAAGTTCTATCTCTATTTTTTGTTTCCTCTTGAAGTATCCCATGCAGAGACTGTCGAAAAACACTTTCGTTTGAAAGGGGTTGCCAAGCTTCCAAAAAACTACTAATCTGCTGAAATCTCAGCAAACATTTTTTCACCAAATCTCGATGATACTTGGTGGTAATGATCAGTTCACTAAGCCCACTTGGCTGCCCAATTTTTATTCTTCTAGGTGGAAGCATTCGTTTCCAGTAACAGTTTGAATTTTTAGGTTTCACTCTGTTTTCTCCTACATAGATAGCTGTGTTTGGAATTCTAAATCAAACACGGTTTGTGCTAGCTCCTTGAAACTTGACCAAATGAAGTAGTTCTAAGTTCTATCTCTATTTGTTTGTTTCCTCTTTAAGTACCCAATGCAGAGACTGGCGAAAAACACTTTCGTTTGAAAGGGGTTGCCAAGCTTCCAAAAAACTACTAGTTTGCTGAAATCTCAGCAAACATTTTTTCACCAAATCTTGATGATACTTGGTGGTAATGATCAGTTCCCTAATCCCACTTGGCTGCCCAATTTTTATTCTTCTAGGTGGAAGCATTCGTTTCCAGTAACAGTTTGAATTTTTAGTTTTCACTCTGTTTTCTCCTACAGAGATATCTGTGTTTGGAATTCTAAATCAAACACCGTTAGTGCTAGCTCCTTGAATCTTGACCAAATGAAGTAGTTCTAAGTTCTATCTCTATGGTTTGTTTCCTCTTGAAGTACCCCATGCAGAGACTGGCGAAAAGCACTTTCGTTAGAAAGGGGTTGCCAAATTTCCAAAAAACTACTAGTTTGCTGAAATCTCAGCAAACACTTTTTCACCAAACCTTGATGATACTTGGTGGTAATCATCAGTTCACTAAGCCCACTTGGCTGCCCAATTTTCACTCTTCTAGGTTCAAGCGTTCGTTTGCAGTAACACTTTGAATTTTTAGGTTTCACTCTGTTTTCTCCTACATAGATAGCTGTGTTTGAAACTCTAAATCAAACACGGTTTGTGCTAGCTCCTTGAAACTTGACCAAATGAAGTAGTTCTAAGTTCTATCTCTATGGTTTGTTTCCTCTTGAAGTACCCCATGCAGAGACTGGCGAAAAACACTTTCGTTTGAAAGAGGTTGCCAAGCTTCCAAAAAACTACTAGTTTGCTGAAATCTCAGCAAACATTTTTTCACCAAATCTTGATGATACTTGGTGGTAATGATCAGTTCACTAAGCCCACTTGGCTGCCCAATTTTTATTCTTTTACGTGGAAGCATTCGTTTCCAGTAACAGTTTGAATTTTTAGGTTTCACTCTGTTTTCTCCTACATAGATAGCTGTGTTTGGAATTCTAAATCAAACACGGTTTGTGCTAGCTCCTTGAAACTTGACCAAATGAAGTAGTTCTAAGTTCTATCTCTATGGTTTGTTTCCTCTTGAAGTACCCCATGCAGAGACTGGCGAAAAACACTTTCGTTTGAAAGGGGTTGCCAAGCTTCCAAAAAAACTACTAGTTTGCTGAAATCTCAGCAAACATTTTTTCACCAAATCTTGATGATACTTGGTGGTAATGATCAGTTCACTAAGCCCACTTGGCTGCCCAATTTTCACTCTTCTAGGTTCAAGCGTTCGTGTCCAGTAACACTTTGAATATTTAGGTTTCACTCTGTTTTCTGCTATATAGATAGATGTGTTTGGAATTCTAAATCAAACACGGTTTGTGCTAGCTCCTTGAAACTTGACCAAATGAAGTAGTTCTAAGTTCTATCTCTATGGTTTGTTTCCTCTTGAAGTACCCCATGCCGAGACTGCCGAAAAACACTTTAGTTTGAAAGGGGTTGCCAAGCTTCCAAAAAACTACTAGTTTGCTGAAATCTCAGCAAACATTTTTTCACCAAATCTCGATGATACTTGGTGGTAATGATCAGTTCACTAAGCCCACTTGGCTGCCCAATTTTCACTCTTCTAAGTTCAAGCGTTCGTTTCCAGTAACACTTTGAATTTTTAGGTTTCACTCTGTTTTCTGCTATATAGATAGATGTGTTTGAAACTCTAAGTCAAACACGGTTTGTGCTAGCTCCTTTAAACTTGACCAAATGAAGTAGTTCTAAGTTCTATCTCTATGGTTTGTTTCCTCTTGAAGTATCCCATGCAGAGACTGGCGAAAAACACTTTCGTTTGAAAGGGGTTGCCAAGCTTCCAAAAAACGACTAGTTTGCTGAAATCTCAGCAAACATTTTTTCACCAAGTCTCGATGATACTTGGTGGTAATGATCAGTTCACTTAGCACTCTTGGCTGCCCAATTTTCACTCTTCTTAGTTCAAGCGTTCGTTTCCAGTAACACTTTGAATTTTTAGGTTTCACTCTGTTTTCTCCTACATAGATAGCTGTGTTTGGAATTCTAAATCAAACACGGTTTGTGCTAGCTCCTTGAAACTTGACCAAATGAAGTAGTTCTACGTTCTATCACTATGGTTTGTTTCCTCTTGAAGTACCCCATGCAGAGACTGGCGAAAAGCACTTTCGTTAAAAAGGGGTTGCCAAATTTCCAAAAAACTACTAGTTTGCTGAAATCTCAGCAAACATTTTTTCACCAAATCTTGATGATACTTGGTGGTAATGATCAGTTCACTAATCCCACTTGGCTCCCCAATTTTTATTCTTCTAGGTTGAATCATTCGTTTCCAGTAACAGTTTGAATTTTTAGGTTTCACTCTGTTTTCTCCTACATAGATAGCTGTGTTTGGAATTCTAAATCAAACACGGTTTGTGCTAGCTCCTTGAAACTTGACCAAATGAAGTAGTTCTAAGTTCTATCTCTACGGTTTGTTTCCTCTTGAAGTACCCCATGCAGAGACTGGCGAAAAGCACTTTCACATGAAAGGGGTTGCCAAGCTTCCAAAAAACTACTACTTTGCTGAAATCTCAGCAAACATTTTTTCACCAAATCTTGATGATACTTGGTGGTAATGATCAGTTCCCTAATCCCACTTGGCTGCCCAATTTTTATTCTTCTACGTTGAAGCATTCGTTTCCAGTAACAGTTTGAATTTTTAGGTTTCACTCTGTTTTCTCCTACATAGATAGCTCTGTTTGGAATTCTAAATCAAACACCGTTAGTGCTAGCTCCTTGAATCTTGACCAAATGAAGTAGTTCTAAGTTCTATCTCTATGGTTTGTTTCCTCTTGAAGTACCCCATGCAGAGACTGGCGAAAAGCACTTTCGTTAGAAAGGCGTTGCCAAATTTCCAAAAAACTACTAGTTTGCTGAAATCTCAGCAAACATTTTGTCACCAAATCCTGATGATACTTGGTGGTAATCATCAGTTCACTCAGCCCACTTGGCTGCCCAATTTTCACTCTTCTAGGTTCAAGCGTTCGTTTCCAGTAACACTTTGAATTTTTAGGTTTCACTCTGTTTTCTCCCACATAGATAGCTGTGTTTGGAATTCTAAATCAAACACGGTTTGTGCTAGTCCTTGAAACTTGACCAAATGAAGTAGTTCTAAGTTCTATCTCTATGGTTTGTTTCCTCTTGAAGTACCCCATGCAGAGACTGGCGAAAAACACTTTCGTTTGAAAGGGGTTTCCCAGCTTCCAAAAAACTACTAGTTTTCTGAAATCTCAGCAAACATTTTTTCACCAAATCTTGATGATACTTGGTGGTAATGATCAGTTCCCTAATCCCACTTGGCTGCCCAATTTTTATTCTTCTAGGTTTAAGCATTCGTTTCCGGTAACAGTTTGAATTTTTAGGTTTCACTTTGTTTTCTCCTACAGAGATAGCTGTGTTTGGAATTCTAAATCAAACACGGTTTGTGCTAGCTCCTTGAAACTTGACCAAATGAAGTAGTTCTAAGTTCTATCTCTATGGTTTGTTTCATCTTGAAGTACCCCATGCAGAGACTGGCGAAAAACACTTTCGTTTGAAAGGGGTTGCCAAGCTTCCAAAAAAACTACTAGTTTGCTGAAATCTCAGCAAACATTTTTCACCAAATCTTGATGATACTTGGTGGTAATGATCAGTTCACTAAGCCCACTTGGCTGCCCAATTTTCACTCTTCTAGGTTCAAGCGTTCGTGTCCAGTAACACTTTGAATTTTTAGGTTTCACTCTGTTTTCTGCTATATTGATAGATGTGTTTGAAACTCTAAATCAAACACGGTTTGTGCTAGCTCCTTGAAACTTGACCAAATGAAGTAGTTCTAAGTTCTGTCTCTATGGTTTGTTTCCTCTTGAAGTACCCCATGCCGAGACTGGCGAAAAACACTTTAGTTTGAAAGGGGTTGCCAAGCTTCCAAAAAACTACTAGTTTGCTGAAATCTCAGGAAACATTTTTTCACCAAATCTCGATGATACTTGGTGGTAATGATCAGTTCTCTAAGCCCACTTGGCTGCCCAATTTTCACTCTTCTAAGTTAAAGCGTTCGTTTCCAGTAACACTTTGAATTTTTAGGTTTCACTCTGTTTTCTGCTATATAGATAGATGTGTTTGAAACTCTAAATCAAACACGGTTTGTGCTAGCTCCTTGAAACTTCACCAAATGAAGTAGTTCTAAGTTCTATCTCTATGGTTTGTTTCCTCTTGAAGTATCCCATGCAGAGACTGGCGAAAAACACTTTCGTCTGAAAGGGGTTGCCAAGCTTCCAAAAAACTACTAGTTTGCTGAAATCTCAGCAAACATTTTTTCACCAAATCTCGATGATACTTGGTGGTAATGATCAGTTCACTAAGCACTCTTGGCTGCCCAATTTTCACTCTTCTTAGTTCAAGCGTTCGTTTCCAGTAACACTTTGAATTTTTAGGTTTCACTCTGTTTTCTCCTACATAGGTAGCTGTGTCAGGAATTCTAAATCAAACACGGTATGTGCTAGCCCCTTGAAACTTGACAAAATGAAGTAGTTCTAAGTTCTATCTCTATGGTTTGTTTCCTCTTGAAGTACCCCATGCAGAGACTGGCGAAAAACACTTTCATTTGAAAGGGGTTGCCAAGCTTTCAAAAAATTACTAGTTTGCTGAAATCTCAGCAATTATTTTTTCAATAAATCTTGATGATACTTGGTGGTAATGATCAGTTCACTAAGTCCTCTTGGCTGCCCAATTTTCACTCTTCCAGGTTCAAGCGTTCGTTTCCAGTAACACTTTGAATTTTTAGGTTTCACTCTGTTTTCTGTTATAGATAGATGTGTTTGAAACTCTAAATCAAACACGGTTTGTGCTAGCTCCTTGAAACTTGACCAAATGAAGTAGTTCTAAGTTCTATCTCTATGGTTTGTTTCCTCTTGAAGTATGCCATGCAGAGACTGTCGAAAAACACTTTCGTTTGAAAGGGGTTGCCAAGCTTCCAAAAAACTACTAATTTCCTGAAATCTCAGCAAACATTTTTTCACCAAATCTCGATGATACTTGGTGGTAATGATCAGTTCACTAAGCCCACTTGGCTGCCCAATTTTTATTCTTCTAGGTGGAAGCATTCGTTTCCAGTAACAGTTTGAATTTTTAGGTTTCACTCTGTTTTCTCCTACATAGATAGCTGTGTTTGGAATTCTAAATCAAACACGCTTTGTGCTAGCTCCTTGAAACTTGACCAAATGAAGTAGTTCTAAGTTCTATCTCTATTTGTTTGTTTCCTCTTTAAGTACCCCATGCAGAGACTGGCGAAAAACACTTTCGTTTGAAAGGGGTTGCCAAGCTTCCAAAAAAATACTAGTTTGCTGAAATCTCAGCAAACATTTTTTCACCAAATCTTGATGATACTTGGTGGTAATGATCAGTTCCCTAATCCCACTTGGCTGCCCAATTTTTATTCTTCTAGGTGGAAGCATTCGTTTCCAGTAACAGTTTGAATTTTTAGGTTTCACTCTGTTTTCTCCTACATAGATAGCGGTGTTTGGAATTCTAAATCAAACACCGTTAGTGCTAGCTCCTTGAATCTTGACCAAATGAAGTAGTTCTAAGTTCTATCTCTATGGTTTTTTTCCTCTTGAAGTACCCCATGCAGAGACTGGCGAAAAGCACTTTCGTTAGAAAGGGGTTGCCAAATTTTCAAAAAACTACTAGTTTGCTGAAATCTCAGCAAACACTTTTTCACCAAATCTTGATGATACTTGGTGGTAATCATCAGTTCACTAAGCCCACGTGGCTGCCCAATTTTCACTCTTCTAGGTTCAAGCGTTCGTTTCCAGTAACACTTTGAATTTTTAGGTTTCACTCTGTTTTCTCCTACATAGATAGCTGTGTTTGGAATTCTAAATCAAACACGGTTTGTGCTAGCTCCTTGAAACTTGACCAAATGAAGTAGTTCTAAGTTCTATCTCTATGGTTTGTTTCCTCTTGAAGTACCCCATGCAGAGACTGGCGAAAAACACTTTCGTTTGAAAGAGGTTGCCAAGCTTCCAAAAAACTACTAGTTTGCTGAAATCTCAGCAAACGTTTTTTCACCAAATCTTGATGATACTTGGTGGTAATGATCAGTTCACTAAGCCCACTTGGGTGCCCAATTTTTATTCTTTTACGTGGAAGCATTCGTTTCCAGTAACAGTTTGAATTTTTAGGTTTCACTCTGTTTTCTCCTACATAGATAGCTGTGTTTGGAATTCTAAATCAAACACGGTTTGTGCTAGCTCCTTGAAACTTGACCAAATGAAGTAGTTCTAAGTTCTATCTCTATGGTTTGTTTCCTCTTGAAGTACCCATGCAGAGACTGGCGAAAAACACTTTCGTTTAAAAGGGGTTGCCAAGCTTCCTTAAAACTACTAGTTTGCTGAAATCTCAGCAAATATTTTTTCACCAAATCTTGATGATACTTGGTGGTAATGATCAGTTCACTAAGCCTACTTGGCTGCAAAATTTTCATTCTTCTAGGTTAAAGCGTTCGTTTCCAGTAACACTTTGAATTTTTAGGTTTCACTCTGTTTTCTCCTACATAGATAGCTGTGTTTGGAATTCTAAATCAAACACGGTTTGTGCTAGCTCCTTGAAACTTGACAAAATGAAGTAGTTCTAAGTTCTATCTCTATGGTTTGTTTCCTCTTGAAGTACCCCATGCAGAGACTGGCAAAAAAAACTTTCGTTTGAAAGGGGTTGCCAAGCTTTCAAAAAACTACTAGTTTGCTGAAATCTCAGCAAATATGTTTTCACCAAAGCTTGATGATACTTGGTGGTAATGATCAATTCACTAAGCCCTCTTGGCTGCCCAATTTTCACTCTTCTAGGTTCAAGCGTTCGTTTCCAGTAACACTTTGAATTTTTAGGTTTCACTCTGTTTTCTGTTATAGATAGATGTGTTTGAAACTCTAAATCAAACACGGTTTGTGCTAGCTCCTTGAAACTTGACCAAATGAAGTAGTTCTAAGTTCTATCTCTATGGTTTGTTTCCTCTTGCAGTACCCCATGCAGAGACTGGCGAAAAACACTTTCGTTTGAAAGGGGTTGCCAAGCTTCCAAAAAACTACTACTTTGCTGAAATCTCAGCAAACATGTTTTCACCAAATCTTGATGATACTTGGTGGTAATGATCAGTTCCCTAATCCCACTTGGCTGCCCAATTTTTATTCTTCTACGTTGAAGCGTTCGTTTCCAGTAACAGTTTGAATTTTTAGGTTTCACTCTGTTTTCTCCTACATAGATAGCTCTGTTTGGAATTCTAAATCAAACACGGTTTGTGCTAGCTCCTTGAAACTGGACCATATGAAGTAGTTCTAAGTTCTATCTCTATGGTTTGTTTCCTCTTGAAGTACCCCATGCAGAGACTGGCGAAAAACACTTTCGTTTGAAAGGGGTTGCCAAGCTTCCAAAAAACTACTAGTTTGCTGAAATCTCAGCAAACATGTTTTCACCAAAGCTTGATGATACTTGGTGGTAATGATCAGTTCACTAATCCCACTTGGCTGCCCAATTTTTATTCTTCTAGGTTGAAGCATTCGTTTCCAGTAACAGTTTGAATTTTTAGGTTTCACTCTGTTTTCTCCTACAGAGATAGGTGTGTTTGGAATTCTAAATCAAACACGGTGTGTGCTAGCTCCTTGAAACGTGACCAAATGAAGTAGTTCTAAGTTCTATCTCTATGGTTTGTTTCCGCTTGAAGTATCCCATGCAGAGATTGGCGAAAAACACTTTCGTTTGAAAGGGGTTGTCAAGCTTCCAAAAAACTACTAGTTTGCTGAAATCTCAGCAAATATTTTTTCACCAAATCTCGATGATACTTGGTGGTAATGATCAGTTCACTAAGCCCACTTGGCTGCCCAATTATCACTCTTCTAGGTTCAAGAGTTCGTTCCCAATAACACTTTGAATTTTTAGGTTTCACTCTGTTTTCTCCTACATAGATAGCTGTGTTTGGAATTCCAAATCAAACACGGTTTGTGCTAGCTCCTTGAAACTTGACCAAATGAAGTAGTTCTAAGTTCTATCTCTATGGTTTGTTTCCTCTTGAAGTACCACATGCAGAGACTGGCAAAAAACACTTTCATTTGAAAGGGGTTGCCAAGCTTCCAAAAAACTACTAGTTTGCTGAAATCTCAGCAAACATTTTTTCACCAAATCTTGATGATACTTGGTGGTAATGATCAGTTCACTAAGCCCTCTTGGCTGCCCAATTTTCACTCTTCCAGGTTCAAGCGTTCGTTTCCAGTAACACTTTGAATTTTTAGGTTTCACTCTGTTTTCTGTTATAGATAGATGTGTTTGAAACTCTAAATCAAAAACGGTTTGTGCTAGCTCCTTGAAACTTGACCAAATGAAGTAGTTCTAAGTTCTATCTCTATGGTTTGTTTCCTCTTGAAGTACCCCATGCAGAGACTGGCGAAAAGCACTTTCGTTTGAAAGGGGTTGCCAAGCTTCCAAAAAACTACTAGTTTGCTGAATACTCAGCAAACATTTTTTCACCAAATCTTGATGATACTTGGTGGTAATGATCAGTTCCCTAATCCCACTTGGCTGCCCAATTTTTATTCTTCTACGTTGAAGCATTCGTTTCCAGTACCAGTTTGAATTTTTAGGTTTCACTCTGTTTTCTCCTACATAGATAGCTGTGTTTGGAATTCTAAATCAAACACCGTTAGTGCTAGCTCCTTGAATCTTGACCAAATGAAGTAGTTCTAAGTTCTATCTCTATGGGTTGTTTCCTCTTGAAGTACCCCATGCAGAGAGTGGCGAAAAGCACTTTCGTTAGAAAGTGGTTGCCAAATTTCCAAAAAACTACTAGTTTGCTGAAATCTCAGCAAACATTTTTTCACCAAATCTTGATGATACTTGGTGGTAATCATCAGTTCACTAAGCCCACTTGGCTGCCCAATTTTCACTCTTCTAGGTTCAAGCGTTCGTTTCCAGTAACACTTTGAATTTTTAGGTTTCACTCTGTTTTCTCCTACATAGATAGCTGTGTTTGGAATTCTAAATCAAACACGGTTTGTGCTAGCTCCTTGAAACTTGACCAAATGAAGTAGTTCTAAGTTCTATCTCTATGGATTTTTCCTCTTGAAGTACCCCATGCAGAGACTGGCGAAAAACACTTTCGTTTTAAAGGGGTTGCCAAGCTTCCAAAAAACTACTAGTTTGCTGAAATCTCAGCAAACATTTTTTCACCAAATCTCGATGATACTTGGTGGTAATGATCAGTTCACTAAGCCCACTTGGCTGCCCAATTTTTATTCTTCTAGGTGGAAGCATTCGTTTCCAGTAACAGTTTGAAATTTTAGGTTTCACTCTGTTTTCTCCTACATAGATAGCTGTGTTTGGAATTCTAAATCAAACACGTTTTGTGCTAGCTCCTTGAAACTTGACCAAATGAAGTAGTTCTAAGTTCTATCTCTATTTGTTTGTTTCCTCTTTAAGTACCCCATGCAGAGACTGGCGAAAACACTTTCGTTTGAAAGGGGTTGCCAAGCTTCCAAAAAACTACTAGTTTGCTGAAATCTCTGCAAACATTTTTTCACCAAATCTGATGATACTTGGTGGTAATGATCAGTTCCCTAATCCCACTTGGCTTCCCAATTTTTATTCTTCTACGTTGAAGCATTCGTTTCCAGTAACAGTTTGAATTTTTTAGGTTTCACTCTGTTTTCTCCTACATAGATAGCGGTGTTTGGAATTCTAAATCAAACACCGTTAGTGCTAGCTCCTTGAATCTTGACCAAGTGAAGTAGTTCTAAGTTCTATCTCTATGGTTGTTTCCTCTTGAAGTACCCCATGCAGAGACTGGTGAAAAGCAATTTCGTTAGAAAGGGGTTGCCAAATTTTCAAAAAACTACTAGTTTGCTGAAATCTCAGCAAACATTTTTTCACCAAATCTTGATGATACTTGGTGGTAATGATCAGTTCACTAAGCCCACTTGGCTGCCCAATTTTCACTCTTCTATGGTCAAGCGTTCGTTTCCAGTAACACTTTGAATTTTTAGGTTTCACTCTGTTTTCTGTTATAGATAGATGTGTTTGAAACTCTAAATCAAACAGGGTTTGTGCTAGCTCCTTGAAACTTGACCAAATGAAGTAGTTCTAAGTTCTATCTCTATGGTTTGTTTCCTCTTGCAGTACCTCATGCAGAGACTGGCGAAAAACACTTTCGTTTGAAAGGGGTTGCCAAGCTTCCAAAAAACTACTAGTTTGCTGAAATCTCAGCAAACATGTTTTCACCAAATCTTGATGATACTTGGTGGTAATGATCAGTTCCCTAATCCCACTTGGCTGCCCAATTTTTATTCTTCTACGTTGAAGCATTCGTTTCCAGTAACAGTTTGAATTTTTAGGTTTCACTCTGTTTTCTCCTACATAGATAGCTGTGTTTGGAATTCTAAATCAAACACGGTTTGTGCTAGCTCCTTGAAACTGGACCATATGAAGGAGTTCTTAGTTCTATCTCTATGGGTTGTTTCCTCTTGAAGTACCCCATGCAGAGACTGGCGAAAAACACTTTCGTTTGAAAGAGGTTGCCAAGCTTCCAAAAAACTTCTAGTTTGCTGAAATCTCAGCAAACATTTTTTCACCAAATCTTGATGATACTTGGTGGTAATGATCAGTTCACTAAGCCCTCTTGGCTGCCCAATTTTCACTCTTCTAGGTTCAAGCGTTCGTTTCCAGTAACACTTTGAATTTTTAGGTTTCACTCTGTTTTTCTGCTATATAGATAGATGTGTTTGAAACTCTAAATCAAACACGGTATGTGCTAGCTTCTTGAAACTTGACCAAATGAAGTAGTTCTAAGTTCTATCTCTATGGTTTGTTTCCTCTTGAAGTACCCCATGCAGAGACTGGCGAAAAACACTTTCGTTTGAAAGGGGTTGCCAAGCTTCCAAAAAACTACTAGTTTGCTGAAATCTCAGCAAACATTTTTTCACCAAAATCTTGATGATACTTGGTGGTAATGATCAGTTCACTAATCCCACTTGCTGCCCAATTTTTATTCTTCTAGGTTGAAGCATTCGTTTCCGGTAACAGTTTGAATTTTAGGTTTTACTCTGTTTTCTTACTACAGAGATATCTGTGTTTGGAATTCTAAATCAAACACGGTTTGTGCTAGCTCCTTGAAACTTGACCAAATGAAGTAGTTCTAAGTTCTATCTCTATGGTTTGTTTCTTCTTGAAGTACCCCATGCAGAGACTGGCGAAAAACACTTTCGTTTGAAAGGGGTTGCCAAATTTCCAAAAAACTACTAGTTTGCTGAAATCTCAGCAAACATTTTTTCACCAAATCTTGATGATACTTGGTGGTAATCATCAGTTCACTAAGCCCACTTGGCTGCCCAATATTCACTCTTCTAGGTTCAAGCGTTCATTTCCACTAACACTTTGAATTTTTAGGTTTCACTCTGTTTTCTCCTACATAGATAGCTGTGTTTGGAATTCTAAATCAAACAAGGTTTGTGCTAGCTCCTTGAAACTTGACCAAATGAAGTATTTCTAAGTTCTATCTCTATGGTTTGTTTCCTCTTGAAGTACCCCATGCAGAGACTGGCGAAAAACACTTTCGTTTGAAAGGGGTTGCCAAGCTTCCAAAAAACTACTAGTTTGCTGAAATCTCAGCAAACATGTTTTCACCAAAGCTTGATGATACTTGGTGGTAATGATCAGTTCACTAATCCCACTTGGCTGCCCAATTTTTATTCTTCTAGGTTGAAGCATTCGTTTCCAGTAACAGTTTGAATTTTTAGGTTTCACTCTGTTTTCTCCTACAGAGATAGCTGTGTTTGGAATTCTAAATCAAACACGGTTTGTGCTAGCTCCTTGAAACTTGACCAAATGAAGTAGTTCTAAGTTCTATCTCTATGGTTTGTTTCCTCTTGAAGTACCCCATGCAGAGACTGGCGAAAATCACTTTCGTTTGAAAGGGGTTGCCAAGCTTCCAAAAAAACTACTAGTTTGCTGAAATCTCAGCAAACATTTTTTCACCAAATCTTGATGACACTTGGTGGTAATGATAAGTTCACTAAGCACTCTTGGCTGCCCAATTTTCACTCTCCTTAGTTCAAGCGTTCGTTTCCAGTAACACATTGAATTTTAGGTTTCACTCTGTTTTCTCCTACATAGATAGCTGTGTTAGGAATTCTAAATCAAACACGGTTTGTTCTAGCTCCTTGAAACTTGACCAAATGAAGTAGTTCTAAGTTCAATCTCTATGGTTTGTTTCCTTTTGAAGTACCCCATGCAGAGACTGGCGAAAAACACTTTCGTTTGAAAGGGGTTGCCAAGCTTCCAAAAAACTACTAGTTTGCTGAAATCTCAGCAAACATGTTTTCACCAAACCTTGATGATACTTAGTGGTAATGATCAGTTCCCTAATCCCACTTGGCTGCCCAATTTTTATTCTTCTACGTTTGAAGCATTCGTTTCCAGTAACAGTTTGAATTTTTAGGTTTCACTCTGTTTTCTCCTACATAGATAGCTGTGTTTGGAATTCTAAATCAAACACCGTTTGTGCTAGCTCCTTGAAACGTGACCAAATGAAGTAGTTTTAAGTTCTATCTCTATGGTTTGTTTCCTCTTGAAGTACCCCATGCAGAGACTGGCGAAAAGCACTTTCGTTTGAAAGGGGTTGCCAAATTTCCAAAAAACTACTGGTTTGCTGAAATCTCAACAAACATTTTTTCACCAAATCTTGATGATACTTGGTGGTAATCATCAGTTCACTAAGCCCACTTGGCTGCCCAACTTTCACTCTTCTAGGTTCAAGCGTTCGTTTCCAGTAACACTTTGAATTTTTAGGTTTCACTCTGTTTTCTCCTACAGAGATAGCTGTGTTTGGAATTCTAAATCAAACACGGTTTGTGCTAGCTCCTTGAAACTTGACTAAATGAAGTAGTTCTAAGTTCTATCTCTATGGTTTGTTTCCTCTTGAAGTACCCCATGCAGAGACTGGCGAAAAAACTTTCGTTTGAAAGGGGTTGCCAAGCTTCCAAAAAACTACTAGTTTGCTGAAATCTCAGCAAACATTTTTTTCACCAAATCTTGATGATACTTGGTTGTAATGATCAGTCCACTAATCCCACTTGGCTGCCCAATTTTGATTCTTCTAGGTTGAAGCATTCGTTTCCAGTAACAGTTTGAATTTTTAGGTTTCACTCTGTTTTCTCCTACAGAGATAGCTGTGTTTGGAATTCTAAATCAAACACGGTTTGTGCTAGTTCCTTGAAACTTGACCAAATGAAGTAGTTCTAAGTTCTATCTCTATGGTTTGTTTCCTCTTGAAGTATCCCATGCAGAGACTGGCGAAAAACACTTTCGTTTGAAAGGGGTTGCCAAGCTTCCAAAAAACTACTAGTTTGCTGAAATCTCAGCAAACATTTTTTCACCAAATCTCGATGATACTTGGTGGTAATGATCAGTTCACTAAGCCCACTTGGCTGCCCAATTTTCACTCTTCTAGGTTCAAGCGTTCGTTTCCAGTAACACTTTGAAATTTTAGGTTTCACTCTGTTTTCTGCTACATAGATACATGTGTTTGAAACTCTAAATCAAACACGGTTTGTGCTAGCTCCTTGAAACTTAATGTAGTAGGTTCTAAGTTCTATCTCTATGGTGTGTTTCCTCTTGAAGTACCCCATGCAGAGACTGGCGAAAAACACTTTCATTTTAAAGGGGTTGCCAAGCTTCCAAAAAACTTCTAGTTTGCTGAAATCTCAGCAAACATTTTTTCACCAAATCTTGATGATACTTGCTGGTAATGATCAGTTCACTAAGCCCTCTTGGCTGCCCAATTTTCACTCTTCTAGGTTCAAGCGTTCGTTTCCAGTAACACTTTGAATTTTTAGGTTTCACTCTGTTTTCTGCTATATAGATAGATGTGTTTGAAACTCTAAATCAAACACGGTTTGTGCTAGCTCCTTGAAAATTGACAAAATGAAGTAGTTCTAAGTTCTATCTCTATGGTTTGTTTCCTCTTGAAGTACCCCATGCAGAGACTGGTGAAAAACACTTTCGTTTGAAAGGGGTTGCCAAGCTTCCAAAAAACTACTAGTTTGCTGAAATCTCTGCAAACATTTTTTCACCAAATCTTGATGATACTTGGTGGTAATGATCAGTTCACTAATCCCACTTGGCTGCCCAATTTTTATTCTTCTTGGTTGAAGCATTCGTTTCCAGTAACAGTTTGAATTTTTAGGTTTCACTCTGTTTTCTCATACATAGATAGATATGTTTGGAATTATAAATCAAACACGGTTTGTGCTAGCTCCTTGAGACTTGACAAAATGAAGTAGTTCTAAGTTCTATCTCTATGGTTTGTTTCCTCTTGAAGTACCCCATGCAGAGCCTGGAGAAAAAAACTTTCGTTTGAAAGGGGTTGCCAAGCTTAAAAAAAACTACTAGTTTGCTGAAATCTCAGCAAACATTTTTTCACCAAATCTTGAAGATACTTGGTGGTAATGATCAGTTCACTAAGCACTCTTGGCTGCCCAATTTTCACTCTTCTAGGTTCATGAGTTCGTTCCCAGTAACACTTTGAATTTTTAGGTTTCACTCTGTTTTCTCCTACATAGATAGCTGTGTTAGGAATTCTAAATCAAACACGGTTTGTGCTAGCTCCTTGAAACTTGACAAAATGAAGTAGTTCTAAGTTCTATCTCTATGGTTTGTTTCCTCTTGAAGTACCCCATGCAGAGACTGGCGAAAAACACTTTCGTTTGAAAGGGGTTGCCAATCTTCCAAAAAATTACTAGTTTGCTGAAATCTCAGGAAACATTTTTTCACCAAATCTCGATGATACTTGGTGGTAATGATCAGTTCACTAAGCCCACTTGGCTGCCCAATTTTCACTCTTCTAGGTTCAAGAGTTCGTTCCCAGTAACACTTTGAATTTTTAGGTTTCACTCTGATTTCTCCTACATAGATAGCTGTGTTTGGAATTCTAAATCAAACACGGTTTGTGTTAGCTCCTTGAAACTTGACCAAATGAAGTAGTTCTAAGTTCTATCTCTATGGTTTGTTTCCTCTTGAAGTACCCCATGCAGAGACTGGCGAAAATCACTTTCGTTAGAAAGGGGTTGCGAAGCTTCCAAAAAAATACTAGTTTGCTGAAATCTCAGCAAACATTTTTTCACCAAATCTTGATGATACTTGGTGGTAATGATAAGTTCACTAAGCACTCTTGGCTGCCAAATTTTCACTCTTCTTATTTCAAGCGTTCCTTTCCAGTAACACTTTGAATTTTTAGGTTTCACTCTGTTTTCTCCTACATAGATAGATGTGTTTGGAACTCTAAATCAAACACGGTTTGTGCTAGCTCCTTGAAACTTGACAAAATGAAGTAGTTCTAAGTTCTATCTCTATGGTTTGTTTCCTCTTGAAGTACCCCATGCAGAGACTGGCGAAAAACACTTTGGTTTGAAAGGGGTTGCCAAGCTTCAAAAAAACTACTAGTTTGCTGAAATCTCAGCAAACATATTTTCACCAAATCTTGATGATACTTGGAGGTAATGATCAGTTCACTAATCCCACTTGGCTGCCCAATTTTTATTCTTCTAAGTTGAAGCATTTGTTTCCAGTAACAGTTTGAATTTTTAGGTTTCACTCTGTTTTCTACTACATACATAGCTGTGTTTGGAATTCTAAATCAAACACGGTTTGTGCTAGCTCCTTGAAACTTGACAAAATGAAGTAGTTCTAAGTTCTATCTCTATGGTTTGTTTCCTCTTGAAGTACCCCATGCAGAGACTGGCGAAAAGCACTTTCGTTTAAAAGGGGTTGCCAAGCTTCCAAAAAACTACTAGTTTGCTGAAATCTCAGCAAACATTTTTTCACCAAATCTTGATGATACTTGGTGGTAATGATCAGTTCACTAAGCCCACTTGGCTGCCCAATTTTCATTCTTCTAGGTTAAAGCATTCGTTTCCAGTAACAGTTTGAATTTTTAGGTTTCACTCTGTTTTCTACTACATACATAGCTGTGTTTGGAATTCTAAATCAAACACGGTTTGTGCTAGCTCCTTGAAACTTGATAAAATGAAGTAGTTCTAAGTTCTATCTCTATGGTTTGTTTCCTCTTGAAGGACCCCATGCAGAGACTGGCGAAAAACACTTTCGTTTGAAAGGGGTTGCCAAGCTTCCAAAAAAACTACTAGTTTGCAGAAATCTCAGCAAACATTTTTTCACCAAATCTTGATGATACTTGGTGGTAATGATCAGTTCACTATTCCCACTGCTGCCCAATTTTTATTCTTCTAGGTTAAAGGATTCGTTTCCAGTAACACTTTGAATTTTTAGGTTTCACTCTGTTTTCTCCTACATAGATAGCTGTGTTTTCAATTCTAAATCAAACACGGTTTGTGCTAGCTCCTTGAAACTTGACCAAATGAAGTAGTTCTAAGTTCTATCTCTTTGGTTTGTTTCCTCTTGAAGTACCCCATGCAGAGACTGGCGAAAAACACTTTCGTTTGAAAGGGGTTGCCAAGCTTCCAAAAAACTACTAGTTTGCAGAAATCAGAGCAAATATTTTTTCACCAAATCTTGATGATACTTGGTGGTAATGATCAGTTCACTAATCCCACTTTGCTGCCCAATTTTCATTCTTCCAGGTTAAAGCATTCGTTTCCAGTAACACTTTGAATTTTTAGGTTTCACTCTGTTTTCTCCTACATACATAGCTGTGTTTGGAATTCTAAATCAAACACGGTTTGTGCTAGCTCCTTGAAAACTTGACCAAATGAAGTAGTTCTAAGTTCTATCTCTATGGTTTGTTTCCTCTTGAAGTACCCCATGCAGAGACTGGCGAAAAACACTTTCGTTTGAAAGGGGTTGCCAAGCTTCCAAAAAACTACTAGTTTTCTGAAATCTCAGCAAACATTTTTCACCAAATCTTGATGATACTTGGTGGTAATGATCAGTTCACTAATCCCAATTGGCTGCCAATTTTTATTCTTCTAGGTTGAAGCATTCTTTTCCAGTAACTGTTTGAATTTTTTAGGTTTCACTTTGTTTTCTCCTGCATAGATAGCTGTGTTTGGAATTCTAAATCAAACACGGTTTGTGCTAGCTCCTTGAAACTTGACAAAATGAAGTAGTTCAAATTTCTATCTCTATGGTTTGTTTCCCTCTTGAAATACCCCATGCAGAGACTGGCGAAAAACACTTTTGTTTGAAAGGGGTTTCCAAGCTTCCAAAAAACTACTAGTTTGCTGAAATCTCAGCAAACATTTTTTTCACCAAATCTTGATGATACTTGGTGGTAATTGATCAGTTCACTAAGCCCACTTGGCTGCCCAATTTTCACTCTTCTAGGTTGAAGCTTTCGTTTCCAGTAACACTTTGAATTTTTAGGTTTCTCTGTTTTCGGCTATATAAATAGATGTGTTTAAAACTCTAAATCAAACATGGTTTGTGCTAGCTCCTTGAAACTTGAGCAAATGAAGTAGTTCTAAGTTCTATCTCTTTGGTTTGTTTCCTCTTGAAGTACCCCATGCAGAGACTGGCGAAAAACACTTTGATTTGAAAGGGGTTGCCAAGCTTCCAAAAAACTACTAGTTTGCAGAAATCTCAGCAAACATTTTTTCACCAAATCTTGATGATACTTTTTGGTAATGATCAGTTCACTAATCCCACTTTGCTGCCCAATTTTCATTCTTCCAGGTTAAAGCATTCGTTTCCAGTAACAGTTTGAATTTTTAGGTTTCACTCTGTTTTCTCCTACATACATAGCTGTGTTTGGAATTCTAAATCAAACACGGTTTTGTGCTAGCTCCTTGAAACTTGACAAATGAAGTAGTTCTAATTTCTATCTCTATGGTTTGTTTCCTCTTGAAGTACCCCATGCAGAGCCTGGCGAAAAACACTTTCGTTTGAAAGGGGTTGCCAAGCTTCCAAAAAACTACTAGTTTGCTGAAATCTCAGCAAATATTTTTTCACCAAATCTTGATGATACTTGGTGGTAATGATCAGTTCACTAATCCCACTTGGCTGCCCAATTTTTCACTCTTCTAGGTTCAAGCGTTCGTTTCCAGTAGCACTTTGAATTTTTAGGTTTCACTCTGTTTTCTGCTATATAGATAGATGTGTTTGAAACTCTAAATCAAACACGGTTTGTGCTAGCTCCTTGAAACTTGACAAAATTAAGTAGTTCTAAGTTCGATCTCTATGGTTTGTTTCCTCTTGAAGGACCCCATGCAGAGACTGGCGAAAAGCACTTTCATTTGAAAGGGGTTGACAAGCTTCCAAAAACTACTAGTTTTCTTAAATATCAGCAAACATTTTTTCACCAAATCTTGATGGATACTTGGTGGTAATGATCAGATCACTAAGCCCATTTGGCTCTCCAATTTTCACTCTTCTAGGTTCAACCGTTCGATTCCAGTAACACTTTGAATTTTTAGGTTTCACTCTGTTTTCTGCTATATAGATAGATGTGTTTGAAACACTAAATCAAACACGGTTTGTGCTAGCTCCTTGAAAGTTGACCAAATGAAGTAGTTCTAAGATCTATCTCTATGGTTTGTTTCCTCTGGAAGTATCCCATGCAGAGACTGGCGAAAAACACTTTCGTTTGAAAGGGGTTGCCAAGCTTCCGAAAAACTACTAGTTTGCTGAAATCTCAGCAAACATTTTTTCAACAAATCTCGATGGTACTTGGTGGTAATGATCAGTTCAATAAGCCCACTTGGCTGCCCAATTTTCACTCTTCTAGGTTCAAGCGTTCGTTTCCAGTAACACTTTGAATTTTTAGGTTTCACTCTGTTTTGTCCTACATAGATAGCTGTGTTAGGAATTCTAAATCAAACACGGTTTGTTCTAGCTCCTTGAAACGTGACCAAATGAAGTAGTTCTAAGTTCAATCTCTATGGTTTTTTTCCTCTTGAAGTACCCCATGCAGAGACTGGCGAAAAACACTTTCGTTTGAAAGGGGTTGCCAAGCTTCCAAAAAACTACTAGTTTGCTGAAATCTCAGCAAACAATTTTTCACCAAACCTTGATGATACTTGGTGGTAATGATCAGTTCCCTAATCCCACTTGGCTGCCCAATTTTTATTCTTCTACGTTGAAGCATTCGTTTCCAGTAACAGTTTGAATTTTTAGGTTTCACTCTGTTTTCTCCTACAGAGATAGCTGTGTTTGGAATTCTAAATCAAACACCGTTTGTGCTAGCTCCTTGAAACGTGACCAAATGAAGTAGTTCTAAGTTCTATCTCTATGGTTTGTTTCCTCTTGAAGTACCCCACGCAGAGACTGGCGAAAAGCACTTTTGTTTGAAAGGGGTTGCCAAATTTCCAAAAAACTACTAGTTTGCTGAAATCTCAACAAACATTTTTTCACCAAATCTTGATGATACTTGGTGGTAATCATCAGTTCACTAAGCCCACTTGGCTGCCCAATTTTCACTCTTCTAGGTTCAAGCGTTCGTTTCCAGTAACACTTTGAATTTTTAGGTTTCACTCTGTTTTCTCCTACAGAGATAGCTGTGTTTGGAATTCTTAATCAAACACGGTTTGTGCTAGCTCCTTGAAACTTGACTAAATGAAGTAGTTCTAAGTTCTATCTCTATGGTTTGTTTCCTCTTGAAGTACCCCATGCAGAGACTGGCGAAAAACACTTTCGTTTGAAAGGGCTTGCCAAGCTTCCAAAAAACTACTAGTTTGCTGAAATCTCAGCAAACATTTTTTCACCAAATCTTGATGATACTTGGTTGTAATGATCAGTCCACTAATCTCACTTGGCTGCCCAATTTTCACTCTCTAGGTTCAAGCGTTCGTTTCCAGTAACACTTTGAATTTTTTGGTTTCACTCTGTTTTCTGCTATATAGATAGATGTGTTTGAAACTCTAAATCAAACACGGTTTGTGCTAGCTCCTTTAAACTTGACAAAATGAAGTAGTTCTAAGTTCTATCTCTATGGTTTGTTTCCTCTTGAAGTACCCCATGCAGAGACTGGCGAAAAACACTTTCGTTTGAAAGGGGTTGCCAAGCTTCCAAAAACTACTAGTTTGCTGAAATCTCAGCAAACATTTTTTCACCAAATCTTGATGATACTTGGTGGTATGATCAGTTCACTAATCCCACTTGGCTTCCCAATTTTTATTCTTCTTGGTTGAAGCATTCGTTTCCAGTAACAGTTTGAATTTTTAGGTTTCACTCTGTTTTCTCCTACATAGATAGCTGTGTTTGAAATTCTAAATCAAACACGGTTTGTGCTAGCTCCTTGAGACTTGACAAAATGAAGTAGTTTCTAAGTTCTATCTCTATGGTTTGTTTCCTCTTGAAGTACCCCATGCAGATCCTGGCGAAAAACACTTTCGTTTGAAAGGGGTTGCCAAGCTTCCAAAAAACTACTAGTTTGCTGAAATCTCAGCAAACATTTTTTCACCAAATCTTGATGATACTTGGTGGTAATGATCAGTTCACTAAGCACTCTTGGCTGCCCAATTTTCACTCTTCTAGGTTCAAGAGTTCGTTCCCAGTAACACTTTGAATTTTTAGGTTTCACTCTGTTTTCTCCTACATAGATAGCTGTGTTAGGAATTCTAAATCAAACATGGTTTGTGCTAGCTCCTTGAAACTTGACAAAATGAAGCAGTTCTAAGTTCGATCTCTATGGTTTGTTTCCTCTTGAAATACCCCATGCAGAGACTGGCGAAAAACACTTTAGTTTGATAGGGGTTGCCAAGCTTCCAAAAAACTACTAGTTTGCTGAAATCTCAGCAAACATTTTTTCACCAAATCTTGAAGATACTTGGTGGTAATGATCAGTTCACTAAGCCAACATGCTGCCCAATTTTCACTCTTCTAAGTTCAAGTGTTCATTTCCAGTAACACTTTGAATTTTTAGGTTTCACTCTGTTTTCTGCTATATAGATAGATGTGTTTGAAACACTAAATCAAACACGGTTTGTGCTAGCTCTTTGAAAGTTGACCAAATGAAGTAGTTCTAAGATCTATCTCTATGGTTTGTTTCCTCTGGAAGTATCCCATGCAGAGACTGGCGAAAAACACTTTCGTTTGAAAGGGGTTGCCAAGCTTCCAAAAAACTACTAGTTTGCTGAAATCTCAGCAAACATTTTTTCACCAAATCTCGATGGTACTTGGTGGTAATGATCAGTTCAATAATCCCACTTGGCTGCCCAATTTTCACTCTTCTAGGTTCAAGCGTTCGTTTCCAGTAACACTTTGAATTTTTAGGTTTCACTCTGTTTTCTCCTACATAGATAGCTGTGTTTGGAATTGTAAATCAAACACGGTTTGTGCTAGCTCCTTGAAACTTGACCAAATGAAGTAGTTCTAAGTTCTATCTCTATGGTTTGTTTCCTCTTGAAGTACGCCATGCAGAGACTGGTGAAAAACACTTTCGTTTGAAAGGGGTTGCCAAGTTTCCAAAAAACTACTAGTTTGCTGAAATCTCAGCAAACATGTTTTCACCAAACCTTGATGATACTTGGTGGTAATGATCAGTTCACTAATCCAACCTGGCTGCCCAATTTTTATTCTTCTAGGTTGAAGCATTCGTTTCCAGTAACAGTTTGAATTTTTAGGTTTCACTCTGTTTTCTCCTACAGAGATAGCTGTGTTTGGAATTCTAAATCAAACACGGTTTGTGCTAGCTCCTTGAAACTTGACCAAATGAAGTAGTTCTAAGTTCTATCTCTATGGTTTGTTTCCTCTTGAAGTATCCCATGCAGAGACTGGCGAAAAACACTTTCGTTTGAAAGGGGTTGCCAAGCTTCCAAAAAACTACTAGTTTGCTAAAATCTCAGCAAACATTTTTTCACCAAATCTCGATGATACTTGGTGGTAATGATCAGTTCACTAAGCCCACTTGGCTGCCCAATTTTCACTCTTCTAGGTTCAAGAGTTCGTTCCCAGTAACACTTTGAATTTTTAGGTTTCACTCTGTTTTCTCCTACATAGATAGCTGTGTTTGGAATTCTAAATCAAACACGGTTTGTGTTAGCTCCTTGAAACTTGACCAAATGAAGTAGTTCTAAGTTCTATCTCTATGGTTTGTTTCCTCTTGAAGTACCCCATGCAGAGACTGGCGAAAATCACTTTCGTTTGAAAGGGGTTGCCAAGCTTCCAAAAAAATACTAGTTTGCTGAAATCTCAGCAAACATTTTTTCACCAAATCTTGATGATACTTGGTGGTAATGATAAGTTCACTAAGCACTCTTGGCTGCCCATTTTCACTCTTCTTATTTCAAGCGTTCCTTTCCAATAACACTTTGAATTTTTAGGTTTCACTCTGTTTTCTCCTACATAGATAGCTGTGTTAGGAATTCTAAATCAATCACGGTTTGTGCTAGCTCCTTGAAACTTGACCAAATGAAGTAGTTCTAAGTTCAATCTCTATGGTTTGTTTCCTCTTGAAGTACGCCATGCAGAGACTGGCGAAAAACACTTTCGTTTGAAAGGGGTTGCCAAGCTTCCAAAAAACTACTAGTTTGCTGAAATCTCAGCAAACATGTTTTCACCAAATCTTGATGATACTTGGTGGTAATGATCAGTTCACTAATCCCACCTGGCTGCCCAATTTTTATTCTTCTAGGTTGAAGCATTCGTTTCCAGTAACAGTTTGAATTTTTAGGTTTCACTCTGTTTTCTCCTACAGAGATAGCTGTGTTTGGAATTCTAAATCAAACACGGTTTGTGCTAGCTCCTTGAAACTTGACCAAATGAAGTAGTTCTAAGTTCTATCTCTATGGTTTGTTTCCTCTTGAAATATCCCATGCAGAGACTGGCGAAAAACACTTTCGTTTGAAAGGGGTTGCCAATCTTCCAAAAAATTACTAGTTTGCTGAAATCTCAGGAAACATTTTTTCACCAAATCTCGATGATACTTGGTGGTAATGATCAGTTCACTAAGCCCACTTGGCTGCCCAATTTTCACTCTTCTAGGTTCAAGAGTTCGTTCCCAGTAACACTTTGAATTTTTAGGTTTCACTCTGTTTTCTCCTACATAGATAGCTGTGTTTGGAATTCTAAATCAAACACGGTTTGTGTTAGCTCCTTGAAACTTGACCAAATGAAGTAGTTCTAAGTTCTATCTCTATGGTTTGTTTCCTCTTGAAGTACCCCATGCAGAGACTGGCGAAAATCACTTTCGTTAGAAAGGGGTTGCGAAGCTTCCAAAAAAATACTAGTTTGCTGAAATCTCAGCAAACATTTTTTCACCAAATCTTGATGATACTTGGTGGTAATGATAAGTTCACTAAGCACTCTTGGCTGCCCAATTTTCACTCTTCGTATTTCAAGCGTTCCTTTCCAGTAACACTTTGAATTTTTAGGTTTCACTCTGTTTTCTCCTACATAGATAGCTGTGTTTGGAATTATAATTCAAACACGGTTTGTGCTAGCTCCTTGAGACTTGACAAAATGAAGTAGTTCTAAGTTCTATCTCTATGGTTTGTTTCCTCTTGAAGTACCCGATGCAGAGCCTGGCGAAAAACACTTTCTTTTGAAAAGGGTTGCCTAGCTTCCAAAAAACTACTAGTTTGCTGAAATCTCAGCAAACAATTTTTCACCAAATCTTGATGATACTTGGTGGTAATGATCAGTTCACTAAGCCCACTTGGCTCCCCAATTTTTATTCTTCTAGGTTGAAGCATTCGTTTCCAGTAACAGTTTGAATTTTTAGGTTTCACTCTGATTTCTCCTACATATATAGCTGTGTTTGGAATTCTAAATCAAACACGGTTTGTGCTAGCTCCTTGAAACTTGACCAAATGAAGTAGTTCTAAGTTCTATCTCTATGGTTTGTTTCTTCTTGAAGTACCCCATGCAGAGACTGGCGAAAAGAACTTTCGTTTGAAAGGGGTTGCCAAGCTTCCAAAAAACTAATAGTTTGCTGAAATTTCGGCAAACATTTTTTCACCAAATCTTGATGATACTTGGTGGTAATGATCAGTTCACTAAGCACACTTGGCTGCCCAATTTTCACTCTTCTAGGTTCAAGCGTTTGTTTCCAATGACACTTTGAATTTTTAGGTTTCACTCTGTTTTCTCCTACATAGATAGATGTGTTTGGAACTCTAAATCAAACACGGTTTGTGCTAGCTCCTTGAAACTTGACAAAATGAAGTAGTTCTAAGTTCTATCTCTATGGTTTGTTTCCTCTTGAAGTACCCCATGCAGAGACTGGCGAAAAACACTTTGGTTTGAAAGGGGTTGCCAAGCTTCAAAAAAACTACTAGTTTGCTGAAATCTCAGCAAACATATTTTCACCAAATCTTGATGATACTTGGAGGTAATGATCAGTTCACTAATCCCACTTGGCTGCCCAATTTTTATTCTTCTAAGTTGAAGCATTTGTTTCCAGTAACAGTTTGAATTTTTAGGTTTCATTCTGTTTTCTCCTACATAGATAGCTGTGTTTGGAATTCTAAATCAAACACGGTTTGTGCTAGCTCCTTGAAACTTGACAAAATGAAGTAGTTCTAAGTTCTATCTCTATGGTTTGTTTCCTCTTGAAGTACCCCATGCAGAGACTGGCGAAAAGCACTTTCGTTTAAAAGGGGTTGCCAAGCTTCCAAAAAACTACTAGTTTGCTGAAATCTCAGCAAACCTTTTTTCACCAAATCTTGATGATACTTGGTGGTAATGATCAGTTCACTAAGCACTCTTGGCTACCTAATTTTCACTCTTCTTGGTTCAAGCGTTCGTTTCCAGTAACACTTTGAATTTTTAGGTATCACTCTGTTTTCTCCTACATAGATAGCTGTGTTTGGAATTCTAAATCAAACACGGTTTGTGCTAGCTCCTTGAAACTTGACCAAATGAAGTAGTTCTAAGTTCTATCTCTATGGTTTGTTTCTTCTTGAAGTACCCCATGCAGAGACTGGCGAAAAGAACTTTTGTTTGAAAGGGGTTGAATAGCTTCCAAAAAACTAATAGTTTGCTGAAATTTCAGCAAACATTTTTTCACCAAATCTTGATGATACTTGGTGGTAATGATCAGTTCACTAAGCACTCTTGGCTGCCCAATTTTCACTCTTCTAGGTTCAAGCGTTCGTTTCCAGTAACACTTTGAATTTTTAGGTTTCACTCTGTTTTCGGCTATATAGATAGATGTGTTTGAAACTCTAAATCAAACACGGTTTGTGCTAGCTCCTTGAAACTTGACGAAATAAAGTAGTTCTAAGTTCTATCTCTATGGTTTTTTTCCTCTTGAAATACCCCAAGCAGAGACTGGCGAAAAACACTTTGGTTTGAAAGGGGTTGCCAAGCTTCCAAAAAACTACTAGTTTGCTGAAATCTCAGCAAACATTTTTTCACCAAATCTTGAGGATACTTGGTGGTAATGATCAGTTCACTAAGCACTCTTGGCTGCCCAATTTTCACTCTTCTAGGTTCAAGCGTTCGTTTCCAGTAACACTTTCAATTTTTAGGTTTCACTCTGTTTTCTCCTACATAGATAGCTGTGTTTGGAATTCTAAATCAAACACGGTTTGTGCTAGCTCCTTGAAACTTGACAAAATGAAGTAGTTCTAAGTTCTATCTCTATGGTTTGTTTCCTCTTGAAGTACCCCATGCAGAGACTGGCGAAAAGCACTTTCGTTTAAAAGGGGTTGCCAAGCTTCCAAAAAACTACTAGTTTGCTGAAATCTCAGCAAACATTTTTTCACCAAATCTTGATGATACTTGGTGGTAATGATCAGTTCACTAAGCACTCTTGGCTACCCAATTTTCACTCTTCTTGGTTCAAGCGTTCGTTTCCAGTAACACTTTGAATTTTTAGGTTTCACTCTGTTTTCTCCTACATAGATAGCTGTGTTTGGAATTCTAAATTAAACACCGTTTGTGCTAGCTCCTTGAAACTTGACAAAATGAAGTAGTTCTAAGTTCTATCTCTATGGTTTGTTGCCTCTTGAAGTACCCCCTGCAGAGACTGGCGAAAAACTCTTTCATTTGAAAGGGGTTTCCAAGCTTTCAAAAAACTACTAGTTTGCTGAAATCTCAGCAAACATTTTTTCACCAAATCTTGATGATACTTGGTGGTAATGATCAGTTCACTAATCCCACTTGGCTCCCCAATTTTTATTCTTCTAGGTTGAAGCATTCGTTTCAAGTAACACTTTGAATTTTTAGGTATCACTCTGTTTTCTCCTACATAGATAGCTGTGTTTGGAATTCTAAATCAAACACGGTTTGTGCTAGCTCCTTGAAACTGGAACATATGAAGTAGTTCTAAGTTCTATCTCTATGGTTTGTTTCCTCTTGAAGTACCCCATGCAGAGACTGGCGAAAAACACTTTCGTTTGAAAGGGGTTGCCAAGCTTCCAAAAAACTACTATTTTGCTGAAATCTCAGCAAACATTTTTTCACCAAATCTCGATGATACTTGGTGGTAATGATTAATTCAATAAGCCCACTTGGCTGCCCAATTTTCACTCTTCTTGGTTCAAGCGTTCGTTTCCAGTAACACTTTGAATTTTTAGTTTTCACTCTGTTTTCTCCTACATAGATAGCTGTGTTTGGAATTCTAAATCAAACACGGTTTTTTGCTAGCTCCTTGAAACTTGACAAAATGAAGTAGTTCTAAGTTCTATCTCTATGGTTTGTTTCCTCTTGAAGTACCCCATGCAGAGACTGGCGAAAAACACTTTCGTTTGAAAGGGGTTGCCAAGCTTCCAAAAAACTACTAGTTTGCTGAAATCTCAGCAAAAATTTTTTCACCAAATCTTGATGATACTTGGTGGTAATGATCAGTTCCCTAAGCCCACTTGGCTGCCCAATTTTCACTCTTCTAGTTTCAAGCATTCGTTTCCAGTAACACTTTGAAATTTTAGGTTTCACTCTGTTTTCTGCTACATAGATAGATGTGTTTGAAACTCTAAATCAAACACGGTTTGTGCTAGCTCCTTGAAACTTGACCAAATGTAGTAGTTCTAAGTTCTATCTCTATGGTTTGTTTCCTCTTGAAGTACTCCATGCAGAGACTGGCAAAAAACACTTTCGTTTGAAAGGGGTTGCCAAGCTTCCAAAAAACTTCTAGTTTGCTGACATCTCACAAACATATTTTCACCAAATCTTGATGATACATGCTGGTAATGATCAGTTCACTAAGCCCTCTTGGCTGCCCAATTTTCACTCTTCTAGGTTCAAGCGTTCGTTTCCAGTAACACTTTGAATCTTTAGGTTTCACTCTGTTTTCTGCTATATAGATAGATGTGTTTGAAACTCTAAATCAAACACGGTTTGTGCTAGCTCCCTGAAACTGGACCAAATGAAGTAGTTCTAAGTTCTATCTCTATGGTTTGTTTCCTCTTGAAGTATCCCATGCAGAGACTGGCAAAAAACACTTTCGTTTGAAAGGGGTTGCCAAGCTTCCAAAAAACTAAGAGTTTGCTGAAATCTCAGCAAACATTTTTTCACCAAATCTTGATGATACTTGGTGGTAATGATCAGTTCACTAAGCACTCTTGGCTGCCCAATTTTCACTCTCCTAGGTTCAAGAGTTCGTTCCCAGTAACACTTTGAATTTTTAGGTTTCACTCTGTTTTCTCCTACATAGATAGCTGTGTTAGGAATTCTAAATCAAACACGGTTTGTGCTAGCTCCTTGAAACTTGACAAAATGAAGTAGTTCTAAGTTCTATCTCTATGGTTTGTTTCCTCTTGAAGTACCCCATGCAGAGACTGGCGAAAAACACTTTAGTTTGATAGGGGTTGCCAAGCTTCCAAAAAACTACTAGTTTGCTGAAATCTCAGCAAACATTTTTTCACCAAATCTTGAAGATATTTGGTGGTAATGATCAGTTCACTAAGCCAACATTGCTGCCCAATTTTCACTCTTCTAGGTTCAAGTGTTCGTTTCCAGTAACACTTTGAATTTTTAGGTTTCACTCTGTTTTCTGCTATATAGATAGATGTGTTTGAAACACTAAATCAAACACGGTTTGTGCTAGCTCCTTGAAAGTTGACCAAATGAAGTAGTTCTAAGATCTATCTCTATGGTTTGTTTCCTCTGGAAGTATTTCATGCAGAGACTGGCGAAAAACACTTTCGTTAGAAAAAGGTTGCCAAGCTTCCAAAAAACTACTAGTTTGCTGAAATCTCAGCAAACATGTTTTCACCAAACCTTGATGATACTTGGTGGTAATCATCAGTTCACTAAGCCCACTTGGCTGCCCAATTTTCACTCTTCTAGGTTCAAGCGTTCGTTTCCAGTAACACTTTGAATTTTTAGGTTTCACTCCATTTTCTCCTACAGAGATAGCTGTGTTTGGAATTCTAAATCAAACACCGTTTGTGCTAGCTCCTTGAAACTTGACTAAATGAAGTAGTTCTAAGTTCTATCTGTATGGCTTGTTTCCTCTTGAAGTACCCCATGCAGAGACTGGCGAAAAACACTTTCGTTTGAAAGGGGTTGCCAAGCTTCCAAAAAACTACTAGTTTGCTGAAATCTCAGCAAACATTTTTTTACCAAATCTTGATGATACTTGGTGGTAATGATCAGTTCACTAATCCCACTTGGCTGCCCAATTTTTAATCTTCTAGGTTGAAGCATTCGTTTCCAGTAACACTTTGAAATTTTAGGTTTCACTCTGTTTTCTCCTACATAGATAGCTGTGTTTGGAATTCTAAATCAAACACGGTTTGTGCTAGCTCCTTGAGACTTGACAAAATGAAGTAGTTCTAAGTTCTATCTCTATGGTTTGTTTCCTCTTGAAGTACCCCATGCAGAGCCTGGCGAAAAACACTTTCGTTTGAACAGGGTTGCCAAACTTCCAAAAAACTACTAGTTTGCTGAAATCTCAGCAAACAATTTTTCACCAAATCTTGATGATACTTGGTGGTAATGATCAGTTCACTAAGCACTCTTGGCTGCCCAATTTTCACTCTTCTAGGTTCAAGCGTTCGTTTCCAGTAACACTTTGAATTTTTAGGTTTCACTCTGTTTTCGGCTATATAGATAGATGTGTTTGAAACTCTAAATCAAACACGGTTTGTGCTAGCTCCTTGAAACTTGACTAAATGAAGTAGTTCTAAGTTCTATCTCTATGGTTTGTTTCCTCTTGAAGTACCCCATTCAGAGACTGGCGAAAAACACTTTCGTTTGAAAGGGGTTGCCAAGCTTCCAAAAAACTACTAGTTTGCTGAAATCTCAGCAAACATTTTTTCACCAAATCTTGATGATACTTGGTGGTAATGATCAGTCCACTACGCCCATTTGGCTGCCCAATTTTCACTCTTCCAGGTTTAAGCGTTCGTTTCCAGTAACACTTTGAGTTTTTAGGTTTCACTCTGTTTTCTCCTACATAGATAGCTGTGTTGGAATTCTAAATCAAACACGGTTTGTGCTAGCTCCTTGAGACTTGACAAAATGAAGTAGTTCTAAGTTCTATCTCTATGGTTTGTTTCCTCTTGAAGTACCCCATGCAGAGCCTGGCGAAAAACACTTTCGTTTGAAAAGGGTTGCCAAGCTTCCAAAAAACTACTAGTTTGCTGAAATCTCAGCAAACAATTTTTCACCAAATCTTGATGATACTTGGTGGTAATGATCAGTTCACTAAGCCCACTTGGCTCCCCAATTTTTATTCTTCTAGGTTGAAGCATTCGTTTCCAGTAACAGTTTGAATTTTTAGGTTTCACTCTGTTTTCTCCTACATAGATAGCTGTGTTTGGAATTCTAAATCAAACACGGTTTGTGCTAGCTCCTTGAAACTTGACCAAATGAAGTAGTTCTAAGGTCTATCTCTATGGTTTGTTTCTTCTTGAAGTACCGCATGCAGAGACTGGCGAAAAGAACTTTCGTTTGAAAGGGGTTGCCAAGCTTCCAAAAAACTAATAGTTTGCTGAAATTTCAGCAAATATTTTTTAACCAAATCTTGATGATACTTGGTGGTAATGATCAGTTCACTAAGCACACTTGGCTGCCCAATTTTCACTCTTCTAGGTTCAAGCGTTCTTTTCCAGTAACATTTTGAATTTTTAGGTTTCACTCTGTTTTCTCCTACATAGATAGATGTGTTTGGAACTCTAAATCAAACACGGTTTGTGCTAGCTCCTTGAAACTTGACAAAATGAAGTAGTTCTAAGTTCTATCTCTATGGTTTGTTTCCTCTTGAAGTACCCCATGCAGAGACTGGCGAAAAACACTTTGGTTTGTAATTGGTTGCCAAGCTTCCAAAAAACTACTAGTTTGCTGAAATCTCAGCAAACATTTTTTCACCAAATCTTGATGATACTTGGTGGTAATGATCAGTTCACTAATCCCACTTGGCTGCCCAATTTTTATTCTTCTAAGTTGAAGCATTTGTTTCCAGTAACAGTTTGAATTTTTAGGTTTCACTCTGTTTTCTCCTACATAGATAGCTGTGTTTGGAATTCTAAATCAAACACGGTTTGTGCTAGCTCTTTGAAACTTGACAAAATGAAGTAGTTCTAAGTTCTATCTCTATGGTTTGTTTCCTCTTGAAGTACCCCATGCAGAGACTGGCGAAAAGCACTTTCGTTTAAAAGGGGTTGCCAAGCTTCCAAAAAACTACTAGTTTGCTGAAATCTCAGCAAACATTTTTTCACCAAATCTTGATGATACTTGGTGGTAATGATCAGTTCACTAAGCACTCTTGGCTACCCAATTTTCACTCTTCTTGGTTCAAGCGTTCGTTTCCAGTAACACTTTGAATTTTTAGGTTTCACTCTGTTTTCTCCTACATAGATAGCTGTGTTTGGAATTCTAAATTAAACACGGTTTGTGCTAGCTCCTTGAAACTGGAACATATGAAGTAGTTCTAAGTTCTATCTCTATGGTTTGTTTCCTCTTGAAGTACCCCATGCAGAGACTGGCGAAAAACACTTTCGTTTGAAACGGGTTGCCAAGCTTCCAAAAAACTACTATTTTGCTCAAATCTCAGCAAACATTTTTTCACCAAATCTCGATGATACTTGGTGGTAATGATCAATTCAATAAGCCCACTTGGCTGGCCAATTTTCACTCTTCTTGGTTCAAGCGTTCGTTTCCAGTAACACTTTGAATTTTTAGTTTTCACTCTGTTTTCTCCTACATAGATAGATGTGTTTGGAATTCTAAATCAAACACGGTTAGTGCTAGCTCCTTGAAACTTGACCAAATGAAGTAGTTCTAAGTTCTATCTCTATGGTTTGTTTCTTCTTGAAGTACCCCATTCAGAGACTGGCGAAAAGAACTTTCGTTTGAAAGGGGTTGCCAAGCTTCCAAAAAACTAATAGTTTGCTGAAATTTCAGCAAACATTTTTTCACCAAATCTTGATGATACTTGGTGGTAATGATCAGTTCACTAAGCACTCTTGGCTGCCCAATTTTCACTCTTCTAGGTTCAAGCATTCGTTTCCAGTAACACTTTGAATTTTTAGGTTTCACTCTGTTTTCGGCTATATAGATAGATGTGTTTGAAACTCTAAATAAACACGGTTTGTGCTAGCTCCTTGAAACTTGACGAAATAAAGTAGTTCTAAGTTCTATCTCTATGTTTTTTTCCTCTTGAGGTACCCCATGCAGAGACTGGCGAAAAACACTTTGGTTTGAAAGGGGTTGCCAAGCTTCCAAAAAACTACTAGTTTGCTGAAATCTCAGCAAATATTTTTTCACCAAATCTTGATGATACTTGGTGATAATGATCAGTTCACTAATCCCACTTGGCTGCCCAATTTTTATTCTTCTAAGTTGAAGCATTTGTTTCCAGTAACAGTTTGAATTTTTAGGTTTCACTCTGTTTTCTCCTACATAGATAGCTGTGTTTGGAATTCTAAATCAAACACGGTTTGTGCTAGCTCCTTGAAACTTGACAAAATGAAGTAGTTCTAAGTTCTATCTCTATGGTTTGTTTCCTCTTGAAGTACCCCATGCAGAGACTGGCGAAAAGCACTCTCGTTTGAAAAGGGTTGCCAAGCTTCCAAAAAACTACTAGTTTGCTGAAATCTCAGCAAACATTTTTTCACCAAATCTTGATGATACTTGGTGGTAATGATCAGTTCACTAAGCACTCTTGGCTACCCAATTTTCACTCTTCTTGGTTCAAGCGTTCGTTTCCAGTAACACTTTGAATTTTTAGGTTTCACTCTGTTTTCTCCTACATAGATAGCTGTGTTTGGAATTCTAAATTAAACACGGTTTGTGCTAGCTCCTTGAAACTTGACAAAATGAAGTAGTTCTAAGTTCTATCTCTATGGTTTGTTTCCTCTTGAAGTACCCCCTGCAGAGACTGGCGAAAAACTCTTTCATTTGAAAGGGGTTGCCAAGCTTTCAAAAAACTACTAGTTTGCTGAAATCTCAGCAAACATTTTTTCACCAAATCTTGATGATACTTGGTGGTAATGATCAGTTCACTAATCCCACTTGGCTCCCCAATTTTTATTCTTCTATGTTGAAGCATTCGTTTCAAGTAACACTTTGAATTTTTAGGTATCACTCTGTTTTCTCCTACATAGATAGCTGTGTTTGGAATTGAAAATCAAACACGGTTTGTGCTAGCTCCTTGAAACTGGAACATATGAAGTAGTTCTAAGTTCTATCTCTATGGTTTGTTTCCTCTTGAAGTACCCCATGCAGAGACTGGCGAAAAACACTTTCGTTTGAAAGGGGTTGCCAAGCTTCCAAAAAACTACTATTTTGCTGAAATCTCAGCAAACATTTTTTCACCAAATCTCGATGATACTTGGTGGTAATGATCAATTCAATAAGCCCACTTGGCTGCCCAATTTTCACTCTTCTTGGTTCAAGCGTTCGTTTCCAGTAACACTTTGAATTTTTAGTTTTCACTCTGTTTTCTCCTACATAGATAGCTGTGTTTGGAATTCTAAATCAAACACGGTTTTTGCTAGCTCCTTGAAACTTGACAAAATGAATTAGTTCTAAGTTCTATCTCTATGGTTTGTTTCCTCTTGAAGTACCCCATGCAGAGACTGGCGAAAAACACTTTCGTTTGAAAGGGGTTGCCAAGCTTCCAAAAAACTACTAGTTTGCTGAAATCTCAGCAAACATTTTTTCACCAAATCTTGATGATACTTGGTGGTAATGATCAGTTCACTAAGCCCACTTGGCTGCCCAATTTTCACTCTTCTAGTTTCAAGCATTCGTTTCCAGTAACACTTTGAAATTTTAGGTTTCACTCTGTTTTCTGCTACATAGATAGATGTGTTTGAAACTCTAAATCAAACACGGTTTGTGCTAGCTCCTTGAAACTTGACCAAATGTAGTAGTTCTAAGTTCTATCTCTATGGTTTGTTTCCTCTTGAAGTACTCCATGCAGAGACTGGCAAAAAACAATTTCGTTTGAAAGGGGTTGCCAAGCTTCCAAAAAACTTCTAGTTTGCTGAAATCTCAGCAAACATTTTTTCACCAAATCTTGATGATACATGCTGGTAATGATCAGTTCACTAAGCCCTCTTGGCTGCCCAATTTTCACTCTTCTAGGTTCAAGCGTTCGTTTCCAGTAACACTTTGAATCTTTAGGTTTCACTCTGTTTTCTGCTATATAGATAGATGTGTTTGAAACTCTAAATCAAACACGGTTTGTGCTAGCTCCCTGAAACTGGACCAAATGAAGTAGTTCTAAGTTCTATCTCTATGGTTTGTTTCCTCTTGAAGTATCCCATGCAGAGACTGGCAAAAAACACTTTCATTTGAAAGGGGTTGCCAAGCTTCCAAAAAACTAAGAGTTTGCTGAAATCTCAGCAAACATTTTTTCACCAAACCTTGATGATACTTGGTGGTAATGATCAGTTCCCTAATCCCACTTGGCTGGCCAATTTTTATTCTTCTACGTTGAAGCATTCGTTTCCAGTAACAGTTTGAATTTTTAGGTTTCACTCTGTTTTCTCCTACAGAGATAGCTGTGTTTTGAATTCTAAATCAAACACCGTTTCTGCTAGCTCCTTGAAACGTGACCAAATGAAGTAGTTCTAAGTTCTATATCTATGGTTTGTTTCCTCTTGAAGTACCCCACGCAGAGACTGGCGAAAAGCACTTTTGTTTGAAAGGGGTTGCCAAATTTCCAAAAAACTACTAGTTTGCTGAAATCTCAACAAACATTTTTTCACCAAATCTTGATGATACTTCGTGGTAATCATCAGTTCACTAAGCCCACTTGGCTGCCCAATTTTCACTCTTCTAGGTTCAAGCATTCGTTTCCAGTAACACTTTGAATTTTTAGGTTTCACTCTGTTTTCTCCTACAGAGATAGCTGTGTTTGGAATTCTAAATCAAACACGGTTTGTGCTAGCTCCTTGAAACTTGACTAAATGAAGTAGTTCTAAGTTCTATCTCTATGGTTTGTTTCCTCTTGAAGTACCCCATGCAGAGACTGGCGAAAAACACTTTCGTTTGAAAGGGGTTGCCAAGCTTCCAAAAAACTACTAGTTTCCTGAAATCTCAGCAAACATTTTTTCACCAAATCTTGATGATACTTGGTTGTAATGATCAGTCCACTAATCCCACTTGGCTGCCCGATTTTGATTCTTCTAGGTTGAAGCATTCGTTTCTAGTAACAGTTTGAATTTTTAGGTTTCACTCTGTTTTCTCCTACAGAGATAGCTGTGTTTGGAATTCTAAATCAAACACGGTTTGTGCTAGCTCCTTGAAACTTGACCAAATGAAGTAGTTCTAAGTTCTATCTCTATGGTTTGTTTCCTCTTGAAGTATCCCATGCAGAGACTGGCGAAAAACACTTTAGTTTGAAAGGGGTTGCCAAGCTTACAAAAACTACTAGTTTGCTGAAATCTCAGCAAACATTTTTTCACCAAATCTCGATGATACTTGGTGGTAATGATCAGTTCACTAAGCCCACTTGGCTGCCCAATTTTCACTCTTCTAGGTTCAAGCGTTCGTTTCCAGTAACACTTTGAATTTTTAGGTTTCACTCTGTTTTCTGCTACATAGATACATGTGTTTGAAACTCTAAATCAAACACGGTTTGTGCTAGCTCATTGAAACTTGACCAAATGTAGTAGTTCTAAGTTCTATCTCTATGGTGTGTTTCCTCTTGAAGTACCCCATGCAGAGACTGGCGAAAAACACTTTCATTTTAAAGGGGTTGCCAAGCTTCCAAAAAACTACTAGTTTGCTGAAATCTCAGCAAACATTTTTTCACCAAATCTTGAAGATACTTGGTGGTAATGATCAGTTCACTAAGCCAACTTTGCTGCCCAATTTTCACTCTTCTAAGTTCAAGTGTTCGTTTCCAGTAACACTTTGAATTTTTAGGTTTCACTCTGTTTTCTGCCCTATAGATAGATGTGTTTGAAACACTAAATCAAACACGGTTTGTGCTAGCTCCTTGAAAGTTGACCAAATGAAGTAGTTCTAAGATCTCTCTTTATGGTTTGTTTCCTCTGGAAGTATCCCATGCAGAGACTGGGGAAAAACAGTTTGGTTTGAAAGGGGTTGCCAAGCTTCCAAAAAACTACTAGTTTGCTGAAATCTCAGCAAACATTTTTTCACCAAATCTCGATGGTACTTGGTGGTAATGATCAGTTCAATAAGCCCACTTGGCTGCCCAATTTTCACTCTTCTAGGTTCAAGCGTTCGTTTCCAGTAACACTTTGAATTTTTAGGTTTCACTCTGTTTTCTCCTACATAGATAGCTGTGTTTGGAATTCTAAATCAAACACGGTTTGTGCTAGCTCCTTGAAACTTGACCAAATGAAGTAGTTCTAAGTTCTATCTCTATGGTTTGTTTCTTCTTGAAGTACCCCATGCAGAGACTGGCGAAAAACACTTTCGTTTTAAAGGGGTTGCCAAGCTTCCAAAAAACTACTAGTTTGCTGAAATCTCAGCAAACATTTTTTCACCAAATCCTATGATACTTGATGGTAATGATCAGTTCACTAAGCCCACTTGGCTGCCCAATTTTCACTCTTCTAGGTTCAAGCGTTCGTTTCCAGTAACACTTTGAATTTTTAGGTTTCACTCTGTTTTCTGCTACACAGGTAGATGTGTTTGGAACTCTAAATCAAACACGGTTTGTGCTAGCTCCTTGAAACTTGACCAAATGTAGTAGTTCTAAGTTCTATCTCTACGGTTTGTTTCCTCTTGAAGTACCCCATGCAGAGAATGGCGAAAAACACTTTCGTTTGAAAGGGGTTGCCAAGCTTTCAAAAAATTCTATTTTGCTGAAATCTCAGCAAACATTTTTTCACCAAATCTTGATGATACTTGCTGGTAATGATCAGTTCACTAAGCCCACTTGGCTGCCAAATTTTCACTCTTCTAGGTTCAAGCGTTCGTTTCCAGTAACACTTTGAATTTTAAGGTTTCACTCTGTTTTCTGCTATATAGATAGATGTGTTTGAAACTCTAAATCAAACACGGTTTGTGCTAGCTTCTTGAAACTTGACCAAATGAAGTAGTTCTAAGTTCTATCTCTATGGTTTGTTTCCTCTTGAAGTATCCCATGCAGAGACTGGCGAAAAACTCTTTCGTTTGAAAGGGGTTGCCAAGCTTCCAAAAAACTACTAGTTTGATGAAATCTCAGCAAACATTTTTTCACCAAATCTTGATGATACTTAGTGGTTATGATCAGTTCACTAAGCCCACTTGGCTGCCCAATTTTTATTCTTCTGGGTTGAAGCATTCGTTTCCAGTAACACTTTGAATTTTTAGGTTTCACTCTGTTTTGTGCTATAGAGATACATGTGTTTGAAACTCTAAATCAAACACGGTTTGTGCTAGCTCCTTGAAACTTGACCAAATGTAGTAGTTCTAAGTTCTATCTCTATGGTTTGTTTCCTCTTGAAGTACTCCATGCAGAGACTGGCAAAAAACACTTTCGTTTGAAAGGGGTTGCCAAGCTTCCAAAAAACTTCTAGTTTGCTGAAATCTCAGCAAACATATTTTCACCAAATCTTGATGATACATGCTGCTAATGATCAGTTCACTAAGCCCTCTTGGCTGCCCAATTTTCACTCTTCTAGGTTCAAGCGTTCGTTTCCAGTAACACTTTGAATCTTTAGGTTTCACTCTGTTTTCTGCTATATAGATAGATGTGTTTGAAACTCTATATCAAACACGGTTTGTGCTCGTTCCCTGAAACTGGACCAAATGAAGTAGTTCTAAGTTCTATCTCTATGGTTTGTTTCCTCTTGAAGTATCCCATGCAGAGACTGGCAAAAAACTCTTTCGTTTGAAAGGGGTTGCCAAGCTTCCAAAAAACTACTACTTTGCTGAAATATCAGCAAAAATTTTTTCACCAAATCTTGATGATACTTGGTGGTAATGATCAGTTCCCTAATCCCACTTGGCTGCAAAATTTTTATTCTTCTAGGTTGAAGCATTCGTTTCCAGTAACAGTTTGAATTTTTAGGTTTCACTCTGTTTTCTGCTATATAGATAGATGTGTTTGAAACTCTAAATCAAACACGGTTTGTGCTAGCTCCTTGAAACTTGACCAAATGAAGTAGTTATAAGTTCTATCTCTATGGTTTGTTTCCTCTTGAAGTATCCCATGCAGAGACTGGCGAAAAACACTTTTGTTTGAAAGGGGTTGCCAAGATTCCAAAAACTACGAGTTTGCTGAAATCTCAGCAAACATTTTTTCACCAAATCTTGATGATACTTGGTGGTAATGATCAGTTCAATAAGCCCACTTGGCTGACCAATTTTCACTCTTCTAGGTTCAAGCGTTCGTTTCCAGTAACACTTTGAATTTTTAGGTTTCACTCTTGTTTTCTCCTATATAGATAGATGTGTTTGAAACTCTAAATCAAACACGGTTTGTGCTAGCTCCTTTAAAACTTGACCAAATAAAGTAGTTCTAAGTTCTATCTCTATGGTTTGTTTCCTCTTGAAGTACCCCATGCAGAGACTGGCGAAAACACTTTGGTTTGAAAGAAGTTGCCAAGCTTCCAAAAACTACTACTTTGCTGAAATCTCAGCAAACTTTTTTTCACCAAATATTGATGATACTTAGTGGTTATGATCAGTTCACTAAGCCCACTTGGCTGCCCAATTTTCACTCTTACTATGTTCAAGCGTTCGTTTCCAGTAACACTTTGAATTTTTAGGTTTCACTCTTGTTTTCTGCTATATAGATAGATGTGTTTGAAACTCTAATCAAACACGGTTTGTGCTAGCTCCTTGAAACTTGACTAAATGAAGTAGTTCTAAGTTCTATCTCTATGGTTTGTTTCCTCTTTGAAGTACCCCATTCAGAGACTGGCGAAAAACACTTTCGTTGAAAGGGGTTGCCAAGCTTCCAAAAAACAACTAGTTTGCTGAAATCTCAGCAACATTTTTTTCACCAAAACTTGATGATACCTGGTGGTAATGATCAGTCCACTAATCCCACTTGGCTGCCCAATTTTCACTCTTCCAGGTTCAAGCGTTCGTTTCCAGTAAACACTTTGAGATTTTAGGTTTCACTCTGTTTTCTCCTATAGAGATAGCTGTGTTTGGAATTCTAAATCAAACACGGTTTGTGCTAGCTCTTGAGAACTTGACCCAATGAAGTAGTTCTAAGTTCTATCTCTATGGTTTGTTTCCTCTTGAAGTACCCCATGCAGAGCCTGGCGAAAAACACTTTCGTTTGAAAAGGGTTGCCAAGCTTCCAAAAACTACTAGATTGCTGAAATCTCAGCAAACATTTTTTCACCAAATCTTGATGATACTTGGTGGTAATGATCAGTTCACTAAGCCCACTTGGCTCCCCAATTTTTATTCTTCTAGGTTGAAGCATTCGTTTCCAGTAACAGTTTGAATTTTTAGGTTTCACTCTGTTTTCTCCTACATAGATAGCTGTGTTTGGAATTCTAAATCAAACACGGTTTGTGCTAGCTCCTTGAAACTTGACCAAATGAAGTAGTTCTAAGTTCTATCTCTATGTTTTGTTTCTTCTTGAAGTACCCCATGCAGAGACTGGCGAAAAGAACTTTCGTTTGAAAGGGGTTGCCAAGCTTCCAAAATCTAATAGTTTGCTGAAATTTCAGCAAACATTTTTTCAGCAAATCTTGATGATACTTGGTGGTAATGATCAGTTCACTAAGCACTCTTGGCTGCCCAATTTTCACTCTTCTAGGTTCAAGCGTTCTTTTCCAGTAACACTTTGAATTTTTAGGTTTCACTCTGTTTTCTCCTACATAGACAGATGTGTTTGGAACTCCAAATCAAACACGGTTTGTGCTAGCTCCTTGAAACATGACCAAATGAAGTAGTTCTAAGTTCTATCTCTATGGTTTGTTTCTCCTTGAAGTATCCCATGCAGAGACTGGCAAAAAACACTTTCTTTTGAAAGGGGTTGCCAAGCTTCCAAAAAACTACTAGTTTGCTGAAATCTCAGCAAACATTTTTTCACCAAATCTTGATGATACTTGGTGGTAATGATCAGTTCAATAAGCCCACTTGGCTGCCCAATTTTCACTCTTCTAGGTTCAAGCGTTCGTTTCCAGTAACACTTTGAATTTTTAGGTTTCACTCTGTTTTCGGCTATATAGATAGATGTGTTTGAAACTCTAAATCAAACACGGTTTGTGCTAGCTCCTTGAAACTTGACCAAATAAAGTAGTTCTAAGTTCTATCTCTATGGTTTGTTTCCTCTTGAAGTACCCCATGCAGAGACTGGCGAAAAGCACTTTTGTTTAAAAGGGGTTGCCAAGCTTCCAAAAAACTACTAGTTTGCTGAAATCTCAGCAAACATTTTTTCACCAAATCTTGATGATACTTGGTGGTAATGATCAGTTCACTAAGCACTCTTGGCTACCCAATTTTCACTCTTCTTGGTTCAAGCGTTCGTTTCCAGTAACACTTTGAATTTTTAGGTTTCACTCTGTTTTCTCCTACATAGATAGCTGTGTTTGGAATTCTAAATTAAACACGGTTTGTGCTAGCTCCTTGAAACTTGACAAAATGAAGTAGTTCTAAGTTCTATCTCTATGGTTTGTTTCCTCTTGAAGTACCCCCTGCAGAGACTGGCGAAAAACTCTTTCGTTTGAAAGGGGTTGCCAAGCTTCCAAAAAACTACTAGTTTGCTGAAATCTCAGCAAACATTTTTTCACCAAATCTTGATGATACTTGGTGGTAATGATCAGTTCACTAATCCCACTTGGCTCCCCAATTTTTATTCTTCTAGGTTGAAGCATTCGTTTCAAGTAACACTTTGAATTTTTAGGTATCACTCTGTTTTCTCCTACATAGATAGCTGTGTTTGGAATTCTAAATCAAACACGGTTTGTGCTAGCTCCTTGAAACTGGAACATATGAAGTAGTTCTAAGTTCTATCTCTATGGTTTGTTTCCTCTTGAAGTACCCCATGCAGAGACTGGCGAAAAACACTTTCGTTCGAAAGGGGTTGCCAAGCTTCCAAAAAACTTCTAGTTTGCTGAAATCTCAGCAAACATTTTTTCACCAAATCTTGATGATACTTGCTGGTAATGATCAGTTCCCTACGCCCTCTTGGCTGCCCAATTTTCACTCTTCTAGGTTCAAGCGTTCGTTTCCAGTAACACTTTGAATTTTTAGGTTTCACTCTGTTTTCTGCTATATAGATACATGTGTTTGAAACTCTAAATCAAACACGGTTTGTGCTAGCTTCTTGAAACTTGACCAAATGAAGTAGTTCTAACTTCTATCTCTATGTTTTCTTTCCTCTTGAAGTATCCCATGCAGAGACTGGCGAAAAACACTTTAGTTTGAAAGTGGTTTCCAAGCTTCCAAAAAACTACTAGTTTGCTGAAATCTCAGCAAACATTTTTTCACCAAATCTTGATGATACTTGGTGGTTATGATCAGTTCACTAAGCCCACTTGGCTACCCAATTTTCACTCTTCTAAGTTCAAGCGTTCGTTTCCAGTAACACTTTGAATTTTTAGGTTTCACTCTGTTTTCTGCTATATAGATAGATGTGTTTGAAACTCTAAATCAAACACGGTTTGTGCTAGCTCCTTGAAACTTGACCAAATGAAGTAGTTATAAGTTCTATCTTTATGGTTTGTTTCCTCTTGAAGTATCCCATGCAGAGACTGGCGAAAAACACTTTTGTTTGAAAGGGGTTGCCAAGATTCCAAAAACTACGAGTTTGCTGAAATCTCAGCAAACATTTTTTCACCAAATCTTGATGATACTTTTTGGTAATGATCAGTTCAATAAGCCCACTTGGCTGCCCAATTTTCACTCTTCTAGGTTCAAGCGTTCGTTTCCAGTAACACTTTGAATTTTTAGGTTTCACTCTGTTTTCTCCTATATTGATAGATGTGTTTGAAACTCTAAATCAAACACGGTTTGTGCTAGCTCCTTGAAACTTGACCAAATAAAGTATTTCTAAGCTCTATCTCTATGGTTTGTTTCCTCTTGAAGTACCCCATGCAGAGACTGGCGAAAAACACTTTGGTTTGAAAGAAGTTGCCAAGCTTCCAAAAAACTACTACTTTGCTGAAATCTCAGCAAACATTTTTTCACCAAATCTTGATGATACTTGGTGGTAATGATCAGTTCCCTAATCCCACTTGGCTGCAAAATTTTTATTCTTCTAGGTTGAAGCATTCGTTTCCAGTAACAGTTTGAATTTTTAGGTTTCACTCTGTTTTCTCCTACATAGATAGCTGTTTTTGGAATTCAAAATCAAACACGGTTTGTGCTAGCTCCTTGAAACTTGACCAAATGAAGTAGTTCTAAGTTCTATCTCTATGGTTTGTTTCCTCTTGAAGTACCCCATGCAGAGACTGGAGAAAAGCACTTTCGTTTGAAAGGCATTGCCAAGCATCCAAAAACATCTAGTTTGCTGAAATCTCAGCAAACATTTTTTCACCAAAACTTGATGATACTTGGTGGTAATGATCAGTTTACTAAGCACTCTTAGCTGCCCAATTTTCACTCTTCTAGGTTCAAGCGTTCGTTTCTAGTAACACTTTGAAATTTTAGGTTTCACTCTCTTTTCTCCTACATAGATAGATGTGTTTGGAATTCTAAATCAAACACGGTTTGTGCTAGCTCCTTGAAACTTGACCAAATGAAGTAGTTCTAAGTTCTATCTCTATGGTTTGTTTCCTCTTTAAGTACCCCATGCAGAGACTGGCGAAAAACACTTTCGTTTGAAAGGGGTTGCCAATCTTCCAAAAAACTTCTAGTTTGTTGAAATCTCAGCAAACATTTTTTCACCAAATCTTGATGATACTTGCTGGTAATGATCAGTTCCCTAAGCCCTCTTGGCTGCCCAATTTTCACTCTTCTAGGTTCAAGCGTTCGTTTCCAGTAACACTTTGAATTTTTATGTTTCACTCTGTTTTCTGCTATATAGATAGATGTGTTTGAAACTCTAAATCAAACACGGTTTGTGCTAGCTTCTTGAAACTTGACCAAATGAAGTAGTTCTAACTTCTATCTCTATGTTTTCTTTCCTCTTGAAGTATCCCATGCAGAGACTGGTGAAAAACACTTTGGTTTGAAAGGGGTTGCCAAGCTTCCAAAAAACTACTAGTTTGCTGAAATCTCAGCAAACATTTTTTCACCAAATCTTGATGATACTTGGTGGTTATGATCAGTTCACTAAGCCCACTTGGCTGCCCAATTTTCACTCTTCTAGGTTCAAGCGTTCGTTTCCAGTAACACTTTGAATTTTTAGGTTTCACTCTGTTTTCTCCTATATAGATAGATGTGTTTGAAACTCTAAATCAAACACGGTATGTGCTAGCTCCTTGAAACTTGACCAAATAAAGTAGTTCTAAGTTCTATCTCTATGGTTTGTTTCCTCTTGAAGTACCCCATGCAGAGACTGGCGAAAAACACTTTGGTTTGAAAGAAGTTGCCAAGCTTCCAAAAAACTACTACTTTGCTGAAATCTCAGCAAACATTTTTTCACCAAATCTTGATGATACTTGGTGGTAACGATCAGTTTCCTAATCCCACTTGGCTGCAAAATTTTTATTCTTCTAGGTTGAAGCATTCGTTTCCAGTAACAGTTTGAATTTTTAGGTTTCACTCTGTTTTCTCCTACATAGATAGCTGTGTTTGGAATTCTAAATCAAACACGGTTTGTGCTAGCTCCTTGAAACTTGACCAAATGAAGTAGTTCTAAGTTCTATCTCTATGGTTTGTTTCCTCTTGAAGTACCCCATGCAGAGACTGGCGAAAAACACTTTTGTTTGAAAGGGGTTGCCAAGCTTCAAAAAACTACTAGTTTGCTGAAATCTCAGCAAACATTTTTTTACCAAATCTTGATGATACTTGGTGGTAATGATCAGTTCACTAATCCCACTTGGCTCCCCAATTTTTATTCTTCTAGGTTGAAGCATTCGTTTCCAGTAACAGTTTGAATTTTTAGGTTTCACTCTGTTTTCTCCTACATAGATAGCTATGTTTGGAATTCAAAATCAAACACGGTTTGTGCTAGCTCCTTGAAACTTGACCAAATGAAGTAGTTCTAAGATCTATCTCTATGGTTTGTTTCCTCTTGAAGTACCCCATGCAGAGACTGGCGAAAAGCACTTTCGTTTGAAAGGGTTGCCAAGCTTCCAAAAACAACTAGTTTGCTGAAATCTCAGCAAACATTTATTCACCAAAACTTGATGATACTTGGTGGTAATGATCAGTTTACTAAGCACTCTTGGCTGCCCAATTTTCACTCTTCTAGGTTCAAGCGTTCGTTTCTAGTAACACTTTGAAATTTTAGGTTTCACTCTGTTTTCTCCTACATAGATAGCTGTGTTTGGAATTCTAAATCAAACACGGTTTGTGCTAGCTCCTTGAAACTTGACCAAATGAAGTAGTTCTAAGTTCTATCTCTATGGTTTGTTTCCTCTTGAAGTACCCCATGCAGAGACTGGCGAAAAACACTTTCGTTTGAAAGGGGTTGCCAAGCTTCCAAAAAACTACTAGTTTGCTGAAATCTCAGCAAACATTTTTCACCAAATCTTGATGATACTTGGTGGTAATGATCAGTTCCCTAATCCCACTTGGGTGCCCAATTTTTATTCTTCTACGTTGAAGCATTTGTTTCCAGTAACAGTTTGAATTTTTAGGTTTCACTCTGTTTTCTCCTACATAGATAGCTGTGTTTGGAATTCTAAATCAAACACGGTTTGTGCTACCTCCTTGAAACTTGACCAAATGAAGTAGTTCTAAGTTCTATCTCAATGGTTTGTTTCCTCTTGAAGTACCGCATGCAGAGCCTGGCGATAAACACTTTCGTTTGAAAGGGGTTGCCAAGCTCCAAAAAACTACTAGTTTTCTGAAATCTCAGCAAACATTTTTTCACCAAATCTTGATGATACTTGGTGGTAATGATCAGTTCACTAATCCCATTTGGCTCCCCAATTTTTATTCTTCTAGGTTGAAGCATTCGTTTCAAGTAACACTTTGAATTTTTAGGTATCACTCTGTTTTCTCCTACATAGATAGCTGTGTTTGGAATTCTAAATCAAACACGGTTTGTGCTACCTCCTTGAAACTTGACCAAATGAAGTAGTTCTAAGTTCTATCTCTATGGTTTGTTTCCTCTTGAAGTGCCCCATGCAGAGACTGGCGAAAAACACTTTCGTTTGAAAGGGGTTGCCAAGCTTCCAAAAAACTACTAGTTTGCTGAAATCTCAGCAAAAATTTTTTCACCAAATCTTGATGATACTTGGTGGTAATGATCAGTTCACTAAGCCCACTTGGCTGCCCAATTTTCACTCTTCTAGTTTCAAGCATTCGTTTACAGTAACACTTTGAAATTTTAGGTTTCACTCTGTTTTCTGCTACATAGATAGATATGTTTGAAACTCTAAATCAAACACGGTTAGTGCTAGCTTCTTGAAACTTGACCAAATGTAGTAGTTCGAAGTTCTATCTCTATGGTTTGTTTCCTCTTGAAGTACCCCATGCAGAGACTGGCAAAAAACACTTTAGTTTGAAAGGGGTTGCCAAGCTTCCAAAAAACTTCTAGTTTGCTGAAATCTCAGCAAACATTTTTTCACCAAATCTTGATGATACTTGGTGGTTATGATCAGTTCACTAAGCCCACTTGGCTGCCCAATTTTCACTCTTCTAAGTTCAAGCGTTCGTTTCCAGTAACACTTTGAATTTTTAGGTTTCACTCTGTTTTCTGCTATATAGATAGATGTGTTTGAAACTCTAAATCAAACACGGTTTGTGCTAGCTCCTTGAAACTTGACCAAATGAAGTAGTTATAAGTTCTATTTCTATGGTTTGTTTCCTCTTGAAGTATCCCATGCAGAGACTGGCGAAAAACACTTTTGTTTGAAAGGGGTTGCCAAGATTCCAAAAACTACGAGTTTGCTGAAATCTCAGCAAACATTTTTTCACCAAATCTTGATGATACTTTTTGGTAATGATCAGTTCAATAAGCCCACTTGGCTGCCCAATTTTCACTCTTCTAGGTTCAAGCGTTCGTTTCCAGTAACACTTTGAATTTTTAGGTTTCACTCTGTTTTCTCCTATATTGATAGATGTGTTTGAAACTCTAAATCAAACACGGTTTGTGCTAGCTCCTTGAAACTTGACCAAATGAAGTAGTTCTAAGTTCTATCTCTATGGTTTGTTTCCTCTTGAAGTACCCCATGCAGAGACTGGCGAAAAACACTTTGGTTTGAAAGGGGTTGCCAAGCTTCCAAAAAACTACTACTTTGCTGAAATCTCAGCAAACATTTTTTCACCAAATCTTGATGATACTTGGTGGTAATGATCAGTTCCCTAATCCCACTTGGCTGCAAAATTTTTATTCTTCTAGGTTGAAGCATTCGTTTCCAGTAACAGTTTGAATTTTTAGGTTTCACTCTGTTTTCTCCTACATAGATAGCTGTGTTTGGAATTCTAAATCAAACACGGTTTGTGCTAGTTCCTTGAAACTTGACCAAATGAAGTAGTTCTAAGTTCTATCTCTATGGTTTGTTTCCTCTGGAAGTACCCCATGCAGAGACTGGCGAAAAACACTTTCGTTTGAAAGGGGTTGCCAAGCTTCAAAAAACTACTAGTTTGCTGAAATCTCAGCAAACATTTTTTTACCAAATCTTGATGATACTTGGTGGTAATGATCAGTTCACTAATCCCACTTGGCTCCCCAATTTTTATTCTTCTAGGTTGAAGCATTCGTTTCCAGTAACAGTTTGAATTTTTAGGTTTCACTCTGTTTTCTCCTACATAGATAGCTATGTTTGGAATTCAAAATCAAACACGGTTTGTGCTAGCTCCTTGAAACTTGACCAAATGAAGTAGTTCTAAGTTCTATCTCTATGGTTTGTTTCCTCTTGAAGTACCCCATGCAGAGACTGGCGAAAAGCACTTTCGTTTGAAAGGGTTGCCAAGCTTCCAAAAACAACTAGTTTGCTGAAATCTCAGCAAACATTTTTTCACCAAAACTTGATGATACTTGGTGGTAATGATCAGTTTACTAAGCACTCTTGGCTGCCCAATTTTCACTCTTCTAGGTTCAAGCGTTCGTTTCTAGTAACACTTTGATATTTTAGGTTTCACTCTGTTTTCTCCTACATAGATAGCTGTGTTTGGAATTCTAAATCAAACACGGTTTGTGCTAGCTCCTTGAAACTTGACCAAATGAAGTAGTTCTACGTTCTATCTCTATGGTTTGTTTCCTCTTGAAGTACCCCATGCAGAGACTGGCGAAAAACACTTTCGTTTGAAAGGGGTTTCCAAGCTTCCAAAAAACTACTAGTTTGCTGAAATCTCAGCAAACATTTTTCACCAAATCTTGATGATACTTGGTGGTAATGATCAGTTCCCTAATCCCACTTGGGTGCCCAATTTTTATTCTTCTACGTTGAAGCATTTGTTTCCAGTAACAGTTTGAATTTTTAGGTTTCACTCTGTTTTCTCCTACATAGATAGCTGTGTTTGGAATTCTAAATCAAACACGGTTTGTGCTACCTCCTTGAAACTTGACCAAATGAAGTAGTTCTAAGTTCTATCTCTATGGTTTGTTTCTTCTTGAAGTACCGCATGCAGAGCCTGGCGATAAACACTTTCGTTTGAAAGGGGTTGCCAAGCTCCAAAAAACTACTAGTTTTCTGAAATCTCAGCAAACATTTTTTCACCAAATCTTGATGATACTTGGTGGTAATGATCAGTTCACTAATCCCATTTGGCTCCCCAATTTTTATTCTTCTAGGTTCAAGCGTTCGTTTGCATTAAGACTTTGAATTTTTAGGTTTCACTCTGTTTTCTGCTATATAGATAGATGTGTTTGAAACTCTAAATCAAACACGGTTGGTGCTAGCTCCTTGAAACTTGTCCAAATGAAGTAGTTCTAAGTTCTATCTCTATGGTTTGTTTCCTCTTGAAGTACCCCATGCAGAGACTGGCGAAAAACACTTTTGTTTGAAAGGGGTTGAAAAGATTCCAAAAACTACGAGTTTGCTGAAATCTCATCAAATATTTTTTCACCAAATCTTGATGATACTTGGTGGTAATGATCAGTTCAATAAGCCCACTTGGCTGCCCAATTTTCACTCTTCTAGGTTCAAGCGTTCGTTTCCAGTAAAACTTTGAATTTTTAGGTTTCACTCTGTTTTCTCCTATATAGATAGATGTGTTTGAAACTCTAAATCAAACACGGTTTGTGCTAGCTCCTTGAAACTTGACCAAATAAAGTAGTTCTAAGTTCTATCTCTATGGTTTGTTTCCTCTTGAAGTACCCCATGCAGAGACTGGCGAAAAACACTTTCGTTTGAAAGGGGTTGCCAAGCTTCCAAAAAACTACTAGTTTGCTGAAATCTCAGCAAACCTTTTTTCACCAAATCTTGATGATACTTGGTGGTAATGATCCGTTCAATAAGCCCACTTGGCTGCCCAATTTTCACTCTTCTACGTTCAAGCGTTCGTTTCCAGTAACACTTTGAATTTTTAGGTTTCACTCTGTTTTCTGCTATATAGATAGATGTGTTTGAAACTCTAAATCAAACACGGTTTGTGCTAGCTCCTTGAAACTTGACCAAATAAAGTAGTTCTAAGTTCTATCTCTATGGTTTGTTTCCTCTTGAAGTACCCCTTGCAGAGACTGGCGAAAAACACTTTGGTTTGAAAGGGGTTGCCAAGCTTCCAAAAAACTACTAATTTGCTGAAATCTCAGCAAACATTTTTTCACAAAATCTTGATGATACTTGGTGGTAATGATAAGTTCCCTAATCCCACTTGGCTGCAAAATTTTTATTCTTCTTGGTTGAAGCATTCGTTTCCAGTAACAGTTTGAATTTTTAGGTTTCACTCTGTTTTCTCCTACATAGATAGCTGTGTTTGGAATTCTAAATCAAACACGGTTTGTGCTAGCTCCTTGAAACTTGACGAAATGAAGTAGTTCTAAGTTCTATCTCTATGGTTTGTTTCCTCTTGAATTAACCCATGCAGAGACTGCCGAAAAACATTTTCGTTTGAAAGGGGTTGCCAAGCTTCCAAGAAACTACCAGTTTGATGAAATCTCAGCAAGCATTTTTTCACCAAAACTTGATGATACTTGGAGGTAATGATCAGTTCACTAATCCCACTTGGCTGCCCAATTTTATCTTCTAGGTTGAAGAATTCGTTTCCAGTAACAGTTTGAATTTTTAGGTTTCACTCTGTTTTCTCCTACATAGATAGCTGTGTTTTGAATTCTAAAACAAACACGGTTTGTGCTAGCTCCTTGAAACTTGACCAAATGACGTAGTTCTAAGTTCTATCTCTATGGTTTATTTCCTCTTGAAGTACCCCATGCAGAGCCTGGCGAAAAACACTTTCGTTTGAAAGAAGTTGCCAAGCTTCCAAAAAACTACTAATTTGCTGAAATCTCAGCAAACATTTTTTCACCAAATCTTGATGATACTTGGTGGTAATGATCAGTTCACTAAGCCCTCTTGGCTGCCCAATTTTCACTCTTCTAGGTTCAAGCGTTCGTTTCCAGTAACACTTTGAATTTTTAGTTTTCACTCTGTTTTCTGCTATATAGATAGATGTGTTTGAAACTCTAAATCAAACACGGTTTGTGCTAGCTCCTTGAAACTTGACCAAATGAAGTAGTTCTAAGTTCTATCTCTATGGTTTGTTTCCTCTTGAAGTACCCCATGCTGAGACTGGCGAAAAACACTTTCGTTTGAAAGGGGTTGCCAAGCTTCCAAAACTACTACTAGTTTGCTGAAATCTCAGCGAACATTTTTCACCAAATCTTGATGATACTTGGTGGCAATGATCAGTTCCCTAATCCCACTTGGCTGCCCAGTTTTTATTCTTCTACGTTGAAGCATTTGTTTCCAGTAACAGTTTGAATTTTTAGGTTTCACTCTCTTTTCTCCTACATAGATAGCTGTGTTTGGAATTCTAAACCAAACACCATTTGTGCTAGCTCCTTGAAACTTGACCAAATGAAGTAGTTATAAGTTCTATCTCTATGGTTTGTTTCCTCTTGAAGTACCCCATGCAGAGAGTGGCGAAAAGCAATTTCGTTTGAAAGGGGTTGCCAAATTTCCAAAAAACTACTAGGTTGCTGAAATCTCAGCAAATATTTTTTCACCAAATCTTGATGATACTTGGTGGTAATCATCAGTTCACTAAGCCCACTTGTCTGCCCAATTTTCACTCTTCTAGGTTCAAGCGTTCATTTCCAGTAACACTTTAAATTTTTAGGTTTCACTCTGGTTTCTCCTACAGAGATAGCTGTGTTTGGAATTCTAAATCAAACACGGTTTGTGCTAGCTCCTTGAAACTTGACCAAATGAAGTAGTTCTAAGTTCTATCTCTATGGTTTGTTTCCTCTTGAAGTACCCCATGCAGAGTCTGGCAAAAAGCACTTTGGTTTGAAAGGGGTTGCCAAGCTTCCAAAAAACTACTAGTTTGCTGAAATCTCAGCAAATATTTTTTCACCAAATCTTGATGATACTTGGTGGTTATGATCAGTTCACTAAGCCCACTTGGCTGCCCAATTTTCACTCTTCTAAGTTCAAGCGTTCGTTTCCAGTAACAATTTGAATTTTTAGGTTTCACTCTGTTTTCTGCTAAATAGATAGATGTGTTTGAAACTCTAAATCAAACACGGTTTGTGCTAGCTCCTTGAAACTTGACCAAATGAAGTAGTTCTAAGTTCTATCTCTATGGTTTGTTTCCTCTTGAAGTATCCCATGCAGAGACTTGCGAAAAACACTTTCGTTTGAAAGGGGTTTCCAAGCTTCCAAAAAAACTACTAGTTTGCTGAAATCTCATCAAACATTTTTCACCAAATCTTGATGATACTTGGTGGTAATGATCAGTTCACTTATCCCACTTGGCTGCCCAATTTTTATTCTTCTAGGTTGAAGCATTCGTTTCCAGTAACAGTTTGAATTTTTAGGTTTCACTCTGTTTTCTCCGACATAGATACCTGTGTTTGGAATTCTAAAACAAACACGGTTTGTGCTAGCTCCTTGAAACTTGACCAAATGATGTAGTTCTAAGTTCTAACTCTATCGTTTGTTTCCTCTTGAAGTACCCCATGCAGAGACTGGCGAAAAACACTTTCGTTTGAAAGGGGTTCCCAAGCTTCCAAAAAACTACTAGTTTGCTGAAATCTCAGCAAACATTTTTTCACCAAATCTTGATGATACTGGGTGGTAATGATCAGTTCACTAATCCCACTTGGCTGCCCAATTTTTATTCTTCTAAGTTGAAGCATTCATTTCCAGTAACAGTTTGAATTTTTAGGTTTCACTCTGTTTTCTCCTTCATAGATACCTGTGTTTGGAATTCTAAATCAAACACCGTTTGTGCTACCTCCTTGAAACTTGACCAAATGAAGTAGTTCTAAGTTCTATCTCTATGGTTTTGTTTCCTCTTGAAGTACCGCATGCAGAGCCTGGCGGTAAACACTTTCGTTTGAAAGGGGTTGCCAAGCCGCCAAAATACTACTAGTTTGCTGAAATCTCAGCAAACATGTTTTCACCAAATCTTGATGATACTTGGTGGTAATGATCAGTTCACTAATCAAACTTGGCTCCCCAATTTTTATTCTTATAGGTTGAAGCATTCGTTTCAAGTAACACTTTGAATTTTTAGGTATCACTCTGTTTTCTCCTACATAGATAGCTGTGTTTGGAATTCTAAATCAAACACGGTTTGTGCTAGCTCCTTGAAACTGGACCATATGAAGTAGTTCTAAGTTCTATCTCTATGGTTTGTTTCCTCTTGAAGTACCCCATGCAGAGACTGGCGAAAAACACTTTCGTTTGAAAGGCGTTGCCAAGCTTCCAAAAAACTACTAGTTTGCTGAAATCTCAGCAAACATTTTTTCACCAAAACTTGATGATACTTGGTGGTAATTATCAGTTTACTAAGCACTCTTGGCTGCCCAATTTTCACTCTTCTAGGTTCAATGGTTCGTTTCTAGTAACACTTTGAATTTTTAGGTTTCACTCTGTTTTCTCCTACATAGATAGCTGTGTTTGGAATTCTAAATCAAACACGGTTTGTGCTAGCTCCTTGAAACTTGACCAAATGAAGTAGTTCTAAGTTCTATCTCTATGGTTTGTTTCCTCTTGAAGTACCCCATGCAGAGACTGGCGAAAAACACTTTCGTTTGAAAGGGGTTGCCAAGCTTCCAAAAAACTTCTAGTTTGCTGAAATCTCAGCAAACATTTTTTCACCAAATCTTGATGATCCTTGCTGGTAATGATCAGTTCCCTAAGCCCTCTTGGCTGCCCAATTTTCACTCTTCTAGGTTCAAGTTTCGTTTCCAGTAACACTTTGAATTTTTAGGTTTCACTCTGTTTTATGCTATATAGATAGATGTTATTGAAACTCTAAATCAAACACGGTTTGTGCTAGCTTCTTGAAACTTGACCAAATGAAGTAGTTCTAACTTCTATCTCTATGTTTTCTTTCCTCTTGAAGTATCCCATGCAGAGACTGGCGAAAAACACTTTCGTTTGAAAGGGGTTGCCAAGCTTCCAAAAAACTACTAGTTTGCTGAAATCTCAGCAAACATTTTTTCACCAAATCTTGATGATACTTGGTGGTTATGATCAGTTCACTAAGCCCACTTGGCTGCCCAATTTTCACTCTTCTAAGTTCAAGCGTTCGTTTCCAGTAACACTTTGAATTTTTAGGTTTCACTCTGTTTTCTGCTATATAGATAGATGTGTTTGAAACTCTAAATCAAACACGGTTTGATCTAGCTCCTTGAAACTTGACCAAATGAAGTAGTTCTAAGTTCTATCTCTATGGTTTGTTTCCTCTTGAAGTATCCCATGCAGAGACTGGCGAAAAACACTTTTGTTTGAAAGGGGTTGCCAAGATTCCAAAAACTACGAGTTTGCTGAAATCTCATCAAACATTTTTTCACCAAATCTTGATGATACTTGGTGGTAATGATCAGTTCAATAAGCCCACTTGGCTGCCCAATTTTCACTCTTCTAGGTTCAAGCGTTCGTTTCCAGTAACACTTTGAATTTTTAGGTTTCACTCTGTTTTCTCCTATATAGATAGATGTGTTTGAAACTCTAAATCAAACACGGTTTGTGCTAGCTCCTTGAAACTTGACCAAATAAAGTAGTTCTAAGTTCTATCTCTATGGTTTGTTTCCTCTTGAAGTACCCCATGCAGAGACTGGCGAAAAACACTTTGGTTTGAAAGAAGTTGCCAAGCTTCCAAAAAACTACTACTTTGCTGAAATCTCAGCAAACATTTTTTCACCAAATCTTGATGATACTTGGTGGTAATGATCAGTTCCCTAATGCCTCTTGGCTGCAAAATTTTTATTCTTCTAGGTTGAAGCATTCGTTTCCAGTAACAGTTTGAATTTTTAGTTTTCACTCTGTTTTCTCCTACATAGATAGCTGTGTTTGGAATTCTAAAACAAACACGGTTTGTGCTAGCTCCTTGAAACTTGACCAAATGAAGTAGTTCTAAGTTCTATCTCTATGGTTTGTTTCCTCTTGAAGTACCCCATGCAGAGACTGGCGAAAAGCACTTTCGTTTGAAAGGGGTTGCCAAGCTTCCAAAAACAACTAGTTTGCTGAAATCTCAGCAAACATTTTTTCACCAAAACTTGATGATACTTGGTGGTAATGATCAGTTTACTAAGCACTCTTGGCTGCCCAATTTTCACTCTTCTAGGTTCAATGGTTCGTTTCTAGTAACACTTTGAATTTTTAGGTTTCACTCTGTTTCTCCTACATAGATAGCTGTGTTTGGAATTCTAAATCAAACACGGTTTGTGCTAGCTCCTTGAAACTTGACGAAATGAAGTAGTTCTAAGTTCTATCTCTATGGTTTGTTTCCTCTTGAAGTATCCCATGCAGAGACTGGCGAAAAACACTTTCGTTTGAAAGGGGTTGCCAAGCTTCCAAAAAACTACTAGTTTGCTGAAATCTCAGCAAACCTTTTTTCACCAAATCTTGATGATACTTGGTGGTAATGATCCGTTCAATAAGCCCACTTGTCTGCCCAATTTTCACTCTTCTAGGTTCAAGCGTTCGTTTCCAGTAACACTTTGAATTTTTAGGTTTCACTCTGTTTTCTGCTATATAGATAGATGTGTTTGAAACTCTAAATCAAACACGGTTTGTGCTAGCTCCTTGAAACTTGACCAAATAAAGTAGTTCTAAGTTCTATCTCTATGGTTTGTTTCCTCTTGAAGTACCCCATGCAGAGACTGGCGAAAAACACTTTCGTTTGAAAGGGTTGCCAAGCTTCCAAAAAACTACTAGTTTGCTGAAATCTCAGCAAACCTTTTTTCACCAAATCTTGATGATACTTGGTGGTAATGATCCGTTCAATAAGCCCACTTGGCTGCCCAATTTTCACTCTTCTACGTTCAAGCGTTCGTTTCCAGTAACACTTTGAATTTTTAGGTTTCACTCTGTTTTCTGCTATATAGATAGATGTGTTTGAAACTCTAAATCAAACACGGTTTGTGCTAGCTCCTTGAAACTTGACCAAATAAAGTAGTTCTAAGTTCTATCTCTATGGTTTGTTTCCTCTTGAAGTACCCCTTGCAGAGACTGGCGAAAAACACTTTGGTTTGAAAGGGGTTGCCAAGCTTCCAAAAAACTACTAATTTGCTGAAATCTCAGCAAACATTTTTTCACAAAATCTTGATGATACTTGGTGGTAATGATAAGTTCCCTAATCCCACTTGGCTGCAAAATTTTTATTCTTCTTGGTTGAAGCATTCGTTTCCAGTAACAGTTTGAATTTTTAGGTTTCACTCTGTTTTCTCCTACATAGATAGCTGTGTTTGGAATTCTAAATCAAACACGGTTTGTGCTAGCTCCTTGAAACTTGACGAAATGAAGTAGTTCTAAGTTCTATCTCTATGGTTTGTTTCCTCTTGAATTAACCCATGCAGAGACTGCCGAAAAACATTTTCGTTTGAAAGGGGTTGCCAAGCTTCCAAGAAACTACCAGTTTGATGAAATCTCAGCAAGCATTTTTTCACCAAAACTTGATGATACTTGGAGGTAATGATCAGTTCACTAATCCACTTGGCTGCCCAATTTTATCTTCTAGGTTGAAGAATTCGTTTCCAGTAACAGTTTGAATTTTTAGGTTTCACTCTGTTTTCTCCTACATAGATAGCTGTGTTTTGAATTCTAAAACAAACACGGTTTGTGCTAGCTCCTTGAAACTTGACCAAATGACGTAGTTCTAAGTTCTATCTCTATGGTTTATTTCCTCTTGAAGTACCCCATGCAGAGCCTGGCGAAAAACACTTTCGTTTGAAAGAAGTTGCCAAGCTTCCAAAAAACTACTAATTTGCTGAAATCTCAGCAAACATTTTTTCACCAAATCTTGATGATACTTGGTGGTAATGATCAGTTCACTAAGCCCTCTTGGCTGCCCAATTTTCACTCTTCTAGGTTCAAGCGTTCGTTTCCAGTAACACTTTGAATTTTTAGTTTTCACTCTGTTTTCTGCTATATAGATAGATGTGTTTGAAACTCTAAATCAAACACGGTTTGTGCTAGCTCCTTGAAACTTGACCAAATGAAGTAGTTCTAAGTTCTATCTCTATGGTTTGTTTCCTCTTGAAGTACCCCATGCTGAGACTGGCGAAAAACACTTTCGTTTGAAAGGGGTTGCCAAGCTTCCAAAACTACTACTAGTTTGCTGAAATCTCAGCGAACATTTTTCACCAAATCTTGATGATACTTGGTGGCAATGATCAGTTCCCTAATCCCACTTGGCTGCCCAGTTTTTATTCTTCTACGTTGAAGCATTTGTTTCCAGTAACAGTTTGAATTTTTAGGTTTCACTCTCTTTTCTCCTACATAGATAGCTGTGTTTGGAATTCTAAACCAAACACCATTTGTGCTAGCTCCTTGAAACTTGACCAAATGAAGTAGTTATAAGTTCTATCTCTATGGTTTGTTTCCTCTTGAAGTACCCCATGCAGAGAGTGGCGAAAAGCAATTTCGTTTGAAAGGGGTTGCCAAATTTCCAAAAAACTACTAGGTTGCTGAAATCTCAGCAAATATTTTTTCACCAAATCTTGATGATACTTGGTGGTAATCATCAGTTCACTAAGCCCACTTGTCTGCCCAATTTTCACTCTTCTAGGTTCAAGCGTTCATTTCCAGTAACACTTTAAATTTTTAGGTTTCACTCTGGTTTCTCCTACAGAGATAGCTGTGTTTGGAATTCTAAATCAAACACGGTTTGTGCTAGCTCCTTGAAACTTGACCAAATGAAGTAGTTCTAAGTTCTATCTCTATGGTTTGTTTCCTCTTGAAGTACCCCATGCAGAGTCTGGCAAAAAGCACTTTGGTTTGAAAGGGGTTGCCAAGCTTCCAAAAAACTACTAGTTTGCTGAAATCTCAGCAAATATTTTTTCACCAAATCTTGATGATACTTGGTGGTTATGATCAGTTCACTAAGCCCACTTGGCTGCCCAATTTTCACTCTTCTAAGTTCAAGCGTTCGTTTCCAGTAACAATTTGAATTTTTAGGTTTCACTCTGTTTTCTGCTAAATAGATAGATGTGTTTGAAACTCTAAATCAAACACGGTTTGTGCTAGCTCCTTGAAACTTGACCAAATGAAGTAGTTCTAAGTTCTATCTCTATGGTTTGTTTCCTCTTGAAGTATCCCATGCAGAGACTTGCGAAAAACACTTTCGTTTGAAAGGGGTTTCCAAGCTTCCAAAAAAACTACTAGTTTGCTGAAATCTCATCAAACATTTTTCACCAAATCTTGATGATACTTGGTGGTAATGATCAGTTCACTTATCCCACTTGGCTGCCCAATTTTTATTCTTCTAGGTTGAAGCATTCGTTTCCAGTAACAGTTTGAATTTTTAGGTTTCACTCTGTTTTCTCCGACATAGATACCTGTGTTTGGAATTCTAAAACAAACACGGTTTGTGCTAGCTCCTTGAAACTTGACCAAATGATGTAGTTCTAAGTTCTAACTCTATCGTTTGTTTCCTCTTGAAGTACCCCATGCAGAGACTGGCGAAAAACACTTTCGTTTGAAAGGGGTTCCCAAGCTTCCAAAAAACTACTAGTTTGCTGAAATCTCAGCAAACATTTTTTCACCAAATCTTGATGATACTGGGTGGTAATGATCAGTTCACTAATCCCACTTGGCTGCCCAATTTTTATTCTTCTAAGTTGAAGCATTCATTTCCAGTAACAGTTTGAATTTTTAGGTTTCACTCTGTTTTCTCCTTCATAGATACCTGTGTTTGGAATTCTAAATCAAACACCGTTTGTGCTACCTCCTTGAAACTTGACCAAATGAAGTAGTTCTAAGTTCTATCTCTATGGTTTTGTTTCCTCTTGAAGTACCGCATGCAGAGCCTGGCGGTAAACACTTTCGTTTGAAAGGGGTTGCCAAGCCGCCAAAATACTACTAGTTTGCTGAAATCTCAGCAAACATGTTTTCACCAAATCTTGATGATACTTGGTGGTAATGATCAGTTCACTAATCAAACTTGGCTCCCCAATTTTTATTCTTATAGGTTGAAGCATTCGTTTCAAGTAACACTTTGAATTTTTAGGTATCACTCTGTTTTCTCCTACATAGATAGCTGTGTTTGGAATTCTAAATCAAACACGGTTTGTGCTAGCTCCTTGAAACTGGACCATATGAAGTAGTTCTAAGTTCTATCTCTATGGTTTGTTTCCTCTTGAAGTACCCCATGCAGAGACTGGCGAAAAACACTTTCGTTTGAAAGGCGTTGCCAAGCTTCCAAAAAACTACTAGTTTGCTGAAATCTCAGCAAACATTTTTTCACCAAAACTTGATGATACTTGGTGGTAATTATCAGTTTACTAAGCACTCTTGGCTGCCCAATTTTCACTCTTCTAGGTTCAATGGTTCGTTTCTAGTAACACTTTGAATTTTTAGGTTTCACTCTGTTTTCTCCTACATAGATAGCTGTGTTTGGAATTCTAAATCAAACACGGTTTGTGCTAGCTCCTTGAAACTTGACCAAATGAAGTAGTTCTAAGTTCTATCTCTATGGTTTGTTTCCTCTTGAAGTACCCCATGCAGAGACTGGCGAAAAACACTTTCGTTTGAAAGGGGTTGCCAAGCTTCCAAAAAACTTCTAGTTTGCTGAAATCTCAGCAAACATTTTTTCACCAAATCTTGATGATCCTTGCTGGTAATGATCAGTTCCCTAAGCCCTCTTGGCTGCCCAATTTTCACTCTTCTAGGTTCAAGTTTCGTTTCCAGTAACACTTTGAATTTTTAGGTTTCACTCTGTTTTATGCTATATAGATAGATGTTATTGAAACTCTAAATCAAACACGGTTTGTGCTAGCTTCTTGAAACTTGACCAAATGAAGTAGTTCTAACTTCTATCTCTATGTTTTCTTTCCTCTTGAAGTATCCCATGCAGAGACTGGCGAAAAACACTTTCGTTTGAAAGGGGTTGCCAAGCTTCCAAAAAACTACTAGTTTGCTGAAATCTCAGCAAACATTTTTTCACCAAATCTTGATGATACTTGGTGGTTATGATCAGTTCACTAAGCCCACTTGGCTGCCCAATTTTCACTCTTCTAAGTTCAAGCGTTCGTTTCCAGTAACACTTTGAATTTTTAGGTTTCACTCTGTTTTCTGCTATATAGATAGATGTGTTTGAAACTCTAAATCAAACACGGTTTGATCTAGCTCCTTGAAACTTGACCAAATGAAGTAGTTCTAAGTTCTATCTCTATGGTTTGTTTCCTCTTGAAGTATCCCATGCAGAGACTGGCGAAAAACACTTTTGTTTGAAAGGGGTTGCCAAGATTCCAAAAACTACGAGTTTGCTGAAATCTCATCAAACATTTTTTCACCAAATCTTGATGATACTTGGTGGTAATGATCAGTTCAATAAGCCCACTTGGCTGCCCAATTTTCACTCTTCTAGGTTCAAGCGTTCGTTTCCAGTAACACTTTGAATTTTTAGGTTTCACTCTGTTTTCTCCTATATAGATAGATGTGTTTGAAACTCTAAATCAAACACGGTTTGTGCTAGCTCCTTGAAACTTGACCAAATAAAGTAGTTCTAAGTTCTATCTCTATGGTTTGTTTCCTCTTGAAGTACCCCATGCAGAGACTGGCGAAAAACACTTTGGTTTGAAAGAAGTTGCCAAGCTTCCAAAAAACTACTACTTTGCTGAAATCTCAGCAAACATTTTTTCACCAAATCTTGATGATACTTGGTGGTAATGATCAGTTCCCTAATGCCTCTTGGCTGCAAAATTTTTATTCTTCTAGGTTGAAGCATTCGTTTCCAGTAACAGTTTGAATTTTTAGTTTTCACTCTGTTTTCTCCTACATAGATAGCTGTGTTTGGAATTCTAAAACAAACACGGTTTGTGCTAGCTCCTTGAAACTTGACCAAATGAAGTAGTTCTAAGTTCTATCTCTATGGTTTGTTTCCTCTTGAAGTACCCCATGCAGAGACTGGCGAAAAGCACTTTCGTTTGAAAGGGGTTGCCAAGCTTCCAAAAAAACAACTAGTTTGCTGAAATCTCAGCAAACATTTTTTCACCAAAACTTGATGATACTTGGTGGTAATGATCAGTTTACTAAGCACTCTTGGCTGCCCAATTTTCACTCTTCTAGGTTCAATGGTTCGTTTCTAGTAACACTTTGAATTTTTAGGTTTCACTCTGTTTTCTCCTACATAGATAGCTGTGTTTGGAATTCTAAATCAAACACGGTTTGTGCTAGCTCCTTGAAACTTGACGAAATGAAGTAGTTCTAAGTTCTATCTCTATGGTTTGTTTCCTCTTGAAGTATCCCATGCAGAGACTGGCGAAAAACACTTTCGTTTGAAAGGGGTTGCCAAGCTTCCAAAAACTACTAGTTTGCTGAAATCTCAGCAAACCTTTTTTCACCAAATCTTGATGATACTTGGTGGTAATGATCCGTTCAATAAGCCCACTTGTCTGCCCAATTTTCACTCTTCTAGGTTCAAGCGTTCGTTTCCAGTAACACTTTGAATTTTTAGGT